>NW_028277112.1:32897500-33197500 GCF_059951505.1 Python bivittatus | reverse complement strand
AGGGAGGTGGCTTAGGCTTGATTTCCTGGAGGCTGCACAAGTCTTTTCTGCTCCCTTAGAGCAAGTAACCTGGTTTTTCCTGGCTGTCTCCATACCAATTGAAGGAGGTGCTGGACGAGATGGCAGCTATAGAGCCAAGCCTTGTTGGTTTGGAAGAACCAGGAGGCCTAATGCATACTTTTAAGTACATGCAAAATGGCATATGGGCTAAAGAAGCATGAACAGAAGTACCTTTAAGATTTAATGGACCTTCACATTTAATAGAAACTCCTTCCTCTCAACAGATTTTTAAATTGAGATTTAACTGTATAAATGAATAAATCTCGTGCAAGCTGGTTGGCATAATAATAGGGGATATTTGGGCTTAAGTGTATAACTGATTTTGGTTGATCTCAAACTGAGGGCCACGTGTTTAGTGCTTATTTACTACAGCATACTAATAGTTTGCGGTTAAGTTTCAAGAGGATGTGGTTGTGCAACAGGTATCTGACAGTAGATGGAAAGTTATTGTACTTTGAAAAGGAGAAGAGGACTGGTTTTGAGATATCCAGAAACCACTGAGTGACCTTGTTATGAGACCACCTGTGACCCTAGTGTAATCTAAAGCTAATTAACATAGCAAAACACATACCCCTAAGGTAGAAATTTTAGAAAACATAGAACATGCTACGCTTATTATAGGATGTTAGTATGTAATATGGAATCAAGTGCATCTGTGCCCTATTTTTGAAAAGTATAAAGATTGATGTAAAATGTTACTCAAGGTTCCTCCCCTTGGAGAGATGGAACGTTTCTGCTGAAGCGCTTCAATAAAAAGAATAAAAGGACTCGGTGTGTTGATTGGACCTTATGTGCCGGGTAGATGAATGTGCCACTCTTTTGTGGCCAACAAAAAAACTAAGCAAAGTCAGATCTGGTTAATACTTAAACATATGATGAGCAGGAAATGTTAGGATTGTAAGATAAACTGGTATCTATCTGTCAATCAATCCTGGAAGAAGGGAATGGCAAGCCTCTTCAGTACTATTGCCAAGGAAAATACATGGACATATCTACAGTATTAACTTGCCATAGTGTCTGTATATATCTGGTGAGTTAAGCTCATTATGTACATTTTTAATATCCTTTCAAATAGCAAATCATATATGGCTAAAAATTACTTCTTGAACTTGTCTTCTTAGGTCCAAAAAACAAATCACCATGAAATGCTTTTGACTAGTTTGAGGAAGGCTATGGATTTTATATTGCCAATCTGTTACGATAGAGACATCCTAAAGCAAAAGCTGAAAGGCACAGCTTAGTCATTTGGGAACAGTTTGCATAAAACTATATGCTTTGAATGAATTTTGCTCTACCTTTAACACAATTTTTTTTTGCTCTTCACGCTTGCACATTAATATCATGTCCATACGTGCATAGGAGCCAGGGTGCAATGTAGTCGTTAAGATGTTGGACTAAAACCAGAGAGATTCAAGACCACCTTCAGTCATTGGACCAGTCAGTTTCTTCACCTAGAGTGGTTTATTGTTGTTTCAGTATTAGTATCAGTGTTGCCATAGTAGTTAAGCAACAGTCAAATCTTTTCCCCCCAGACAGAACTTTGATAACACCGTACTGAAAACGCCCCCCGACTCAAGGCTCCAGCACGTGACGCCACAGACGCTCTACGTCATCGGCCAGCGGCGTGGGAAATTTTTGAGCGGAGGGAATCCCGTGTTTTCGTTGGTTGACTGAGGCGGAATTGCGGATGCTGATTGGTTAATAACGCTACACGTTTGTGAGGCGCATTATTGGGTAGGGCGATAAGCAGCGGAGCGTGTGGATTGGTTGATCAGGCAGGACTGGAGGCATTACTGGCTCGTCGATTGGGCAGTGCAGTCGGACGGGGCGGGCGAGTGGTCATGGCGTGGTTACTTGGGCCGCGCTGAGGAGGACTTGCTTCTTTCTGTCGCATTCGGGAAGGGGTAGCTGCCGCTGCGGCTGCCACCACAATGAAAGGCGTGCTGGCCAGCCCTGTGGCCGCCGCCACAACTATGCAGGAGAGCTTTGGCTGTGCCGTCGCCAACCGCTTCCACCAGCTGCTCGACGACGAGTCCGACCCTTTCGACATCCTCCGCGAGGCAGAGCGGCGCAAGCAGCAGAGCAAGAAGCGCGAAGAAGCGGCTGTTTCAACCGGCAGAAAGACCGGCCCTGGAGGAGTCGCTGCTGCCACCGCTGTCAAAAGAGAATCCCAGAAGGAGCGAAAAGGCTCCCCGTTCTTTCAGTCGGAGAGCCCCCCAGCACCTGGTATGAAGCGGGAGGGGGCTTGCATGGACCAGGGATGGTAAGCAGTTGATTCCGCCGGGAGTGGGAAAGTGGCCAATGGCGCAGACTGAATTCGGCGAGCTTGCTTGGAAATAAGCATCCTTTGATCGCTCCCCTTGCCCGTAGAGTCCGTGACTCGCATTGTAGCATCAGATGTGCCTTTTCCCGAGTAAATCTCATTAATTTCCATTAAACTCACTTATAGGTAAATGGGCAGAGACTTGCAGGCTTACACGGACATTTGCTTCACGGCACACTTAAATTGGGCGTTCATTAAAGTAGGTCTCTCCCAGTCTGTTCAAAGCGATGCGTCAAAGAACAAGAGAAGGAATAAGAATCAGTCTGTCAGTTATTAAAAGTCTGAAGGCGGGTAGTCCTAGTTTGGATCAATGAAGGCGGTGTGCCTGGACTAGGAGCCCGCGCCGGTCCTGGCCCTTTCCGGACGCACGTGCGTTCTTCCCTCTCTTTCTGCCTTTCTGTCGCCGGCGCTTCCCGCCTGAAGATACCGCGAACGAAAAGGGGCATCTTTATGGCTTGGAATGGAAGTGGAGGAGGGTGAAGCAGCCACCTGCCGGCCTTGCGCCTAGCTCGCGGCTCCTCTCTGGGCGGGCCGGGGCGAGTCTCCGATCTGGGACCGGAGTGGGAGGGTCATCCGCGTAAGGGCGCGAGCTATTGTGGCGTCTGGCGGAGAGGTTTTTTTTCCCAGCGGCGTTTACCGCAGGTGGTGCATGTGCTGAAAGCGAAGGGCGGCTCTAACTTCCCGTTGTGTTCGGCCTCCGCCTTCAGACCTAATTAACAGGGCTAGTCGGCGCCAAGAGATAGCGAAAGCCTCCCCGCCCATCGCTTCATCAGCGGAAAGGCGCTTTCCACCAAGCTGGGTTTGCTGTCTTCGGGACTCTTGTACAGTACATGTGAACTGGCTGCGTCTCCCTACATCCTTAAACCGAACCGGAAAAGTGATGCCAGCTTGCTTTAGCGGAGACAATTTCATAATACTTTGATGCTTTTCTCTTTTGAAATGATTTTCACACAACTCAGATTCATACATTTATTGAATCATTGTTTAAAACTGCCTTTCACCTATTGGGGACTGTATCCTTCCCCAATCTTTGCCCACTGGCCATACTGGAGTCATGCCGAGTTGTAGTAGATTATCACTTAAAAAAAGATTAAATGTATGAACGAAACAGGTTAAAAAGGAGGTACGTAGTAAGGTGTGTGCCGTGAGAAATATGCCAGAAATATTTTTGATGGTCATTTTCTCTTTCATTGTAAATTATAATGAAGCATAGTGCTCTCTGGACCAGTTAAATCCCTAAGTATTTATTATCCACATACCATTGGCTTGAACCTGAATTACTGTACTGGGTTGAGCCAGAGTGTGCAGTTTTAGCAGTGTAGTCCTGACTGCCTTAGGAACCACAGAAATGAGTGGTATTTTGTGTACATATATACACATACATTAAATTCTCAGAGATATCTCACAGGGTGGTTGTTGTGGGGAAAATAGGAGGAGGAAGTAGTATATATGTTTACTGCCTTGAGTTACTTATTAAAAAAAATACAGATGGGATAAAAATCTAATAAATATTTTCCAGCAGAAAGATGGTATGTCTGTAGATTATACTTATAGGTCTGTATGAGGTAGCTTGGCTTCATCTCCGTGAGGACTTTGGTGCCATAGTAGTGACCTATAGAGCTGTACAGTTGTTTGGATTTGATAGGGAAAAGGTGCTTTTGCTGGTGGGCAAATCATGTAACATCTCTTGGCAGTTTTTTAAACTAAATGCAACACTCACATTATTATTATTACTGTTGTTCCACTTTTTTTAAATATATAAAACATACCTAATACTCCTGTCTCCTGATTTACCCACAACAAGAGCCCTGTGAGGTAGGTTGGGCTGAGTGACTGGCCCAGAGTCACCCAGCCGGCTTTCATGCCTAAAGGAGGCCTAGAACCCCCAGTCTTCCTGGTTTCTTGGCCAGCACTTTAACCATTACACCAAACTGGCTTTATACAATATATCAAATTACATAGCTGCTTTAAGGAGTTGCAGACAGATGAAACGTCTGGACCCTTAAGCAATCCAAAGGGCTTTTTTTCCTTTGAATCTCAAGTGCTCCAAAACCCTAGTAAGTTTCATGACTCTGCAAATTAAATTGAGGTATATTATGTAGACAGTACACCTGAAGTGGCCCTTTCTTTTTGTCCCTTATTTTTCCTGTTCATTTAGGGAAAACTAAAATGAACAAGGAAGGAATAAGAGTATATGCTGTTCTTTAAGGTATGTGCATATTTTGGTCTAAACCACAATATCATCCCCAAGTCAACAGAACAGCATCTTTTCCTCAGTCAGGATCTGGCCGTCTATTGAATAGGATATGGATATTTGGCTCTATAGGAAGAGATTTTGTGATCTCTCTACAACAAAGATTAGCAGCCTATGGACTTCATTAAGCCTCTCCAGCATCACCTTTGTGGCTTCTAGATTCCCCAAATGGACAAGGCTAAAGTATGTGGGTGTACCGGAATCTAACATGTTGCTACAAAATATTTTCTAACAATCCCATGTGGAGGTATGCAAAACTAATTGATTTGAATTGGTAAATTTTGTGTAAATGTAGTCTCATGTCTGTATATGGCAGCTACAGTTACCAATTTTGTACAAGCTCTTGCAGGAAGTTCAGTCTAAATAACTTATCAAGTGCTTGCATTTGTTTTTATTCTTTAAGAATTCTCAAACTCAAACTGACATAAAGTAGCTGCTTCCCTGTCTCAGATTATCTTACTTTTTCCAGAGATAGTATTCTGGTGTATGAAGCCACTTTGTCTCCAGAGCCACTTTGTGTTTACAAAAATGTACATTATGTCACAATGCACCTATAAATCCTTCATTTTCTAATGTAAGATGCCTTATTGCTCTTGGTCTCCAAATTGAAACCATCTACTAAAGTTGAGAAAGATTGAGTTTCTTATAGATAATGAAGAACATGGGTTGATTTGCTCTTATTTTTCCATAGTTTGTTAAATTGTTTTTAGTGTACCTTTTTTTTTTCAGAAATTAACTTGAGAAATGGAAATATATATCTATATATCTATATCTATATATCTATATCTGCGTGTTTTCAAACTTGAGATGATGTTGTTTTTGTAAGGGAAAAATGTTACTTTCCTAATGGACATTTTGATGAAGTTAAGTTTAAGTTGATTTATAAGGTCTATATTCCAAATACGTTGTTTTAATTTTGTATTGGGCCATAATGAGTCATGTAAAATCTTTGGGGTGCATACACATTTTAATAAATATAAATGATCCTTCATGAAATAGGTGTGTTCAATTTATATGTAAATGTTGATTATATTTTGTTGTTACATCACGTAAATATTTATTTATTACAAAACTTATATCCCACCCCACATGATTGATTCTGGGTGCCTCATAGTCATCAAAACAATATATTAAAATAACATAACCAAAATGAACATCAGTATATAGGAACTGATGTCATGTTCTTTGAAAAAAGGAGGAGGGAAAAAAAGAAGCTAATGTTAAAACTACTAATCCTATATGTTAATACCAACATATTTTGTTAGAATTTATAACTGATACAATTCTGAAGGTTCTACTATAATTTTAGTTTTAAAAATGTATTGTTCACCCTGTAGCAGATAGCATGCTTGATGCAACAAATAGAATCTTAAATTCCATAGGCAGTAAATCAGAATACAGCTCTGTTCAGCGAAGCCAAAATGTAAGTAAAGTGGAAATTAACTGCATAGAATGTGAAAAGATACCAGAATCAGACTTTAATACAACATAAAAAATGTATATGAAGATTAAAGAACCAAAGAATAAATAGGTGTTTGCCTGCAGCAGATAGAACAGTAGGCATTTGGCAGACCTGTTTCAAGGTTATTCCATAACATAATTCCATATATTATTTATCCATTGAGACAACTATGGATAACTATAGCTCATTAATGGGTTATTATTGAAAGTATCCCTTGCTGGCTGAGCAGATGTACCTCAATCTGTGGAACAGCATCTCTGATGACCTGTGGACTAGTTTAGGAATATATGAGAAATATTTAGCTCAATCTGGGTAATTTCCAGGTGGGTTGATTTCAGCTCCTAGAATTCTCTGCCATAGCTACTCTGGCTAGGAATTCTTAGCATTGAAATATGTACTTTTGGAGGTTTCCACCTCTGGTTGGGAAACAGTTTTAGAGTTGAATTATGAAGGGCTTTATACGGAAGTTACTGAAGGTGATGCAATATTTGTATGATGCGCTATCATGCTCAGTGATAAAAAAAACTACTGAGAAGTGGGAGAATGAACAGGATTATAATCCATGTCTCTTTCCTGCCATAGATCATTGCACAGAGCAACTAAGATAGTTTTAGTTCTAAAATCAGGGTTAAACTCTGATTTAAATGGATGCAAACAACATTTTTATTCAGGAATACTTCGATCTGATTAGCAGACCTACAAAATTTCTTACACTGAAATAATTTTTATAGTAATTCTGTTTACAAGAGTTATTGGCGGGTGTTCTATGGCTATGAAATTCCATATCCTTTGGAATGTCCCTTCAAATCCTTTGTTTAGCATCCTTTTAAGTGAAACTATTTTGAACATCGTAGAATAGGCTTTTTTCATATACAGGTAGTCCCCAGGTTACGAACGCCTGGTTTACGGATGACCCATAGTTAGGAATGGAGCCTATTGTAGCAAAATTTGAGTTAAATACACAATGATTCAAGTTAAATACACAGTGGTTTGAGTTAATTACACAATACTACTTATACAGAATTATACAAATATTCCTGCCTACATACAAATTCAACTTAAGGACAGACCTTGGGAATGGAACTCATTCTTAAACTGGGGCCTACCTATATATATTTCAGTGTAGTTAAATGTGTGAAGTCTAATCCTTCTGAAGGTTTTTTCTGTTGTTTATACTGTAAGGAAAGTTGCCTTGCTTGGTTATGTCTTATGTAGACATACATACATAACAGCTTGACAAACTTTTCTTCAGTGTGTTGAAGTTGCCTTAAGGGCTCTCAAGACTAATCTCTTTACTTCAAAGCAGTATTAATTTCTTGTTGTCTTTCAGTATTTTTCATGTGTGTGAAACTTGGGGTGGAGCTCCAGCCTATTAAATTATATAAAAGTCTATATAGCAGAAATGTATTTTTTCTGTCTTGTTTGCTACCACAGCAGCATTGTAATGACTTCACTGGATAAGGCATTTTGTGCCACTCTACTTTCATTGCAATGCCACTCATGTTGACAATGATATTTTCTTTTAAAATATTGTTATAGTACTTGTTCTGCTTCATAGAGTATTGGACTATGCACAACCATTTTTCTAAAAGAATACAGACTACAAAAGCAATTGTGTAAGTGTTCTGAGGAAGCACATTCCATAGTGTGGGAGTCTGTATACATGCCTTGCACTGAAGTTTCCTGTTTGACCATCTGTTTAAGCATTCCACTCTGATTAATAACAGCTATCTGGAATCTCCACCAAAGCGTTGTTTTTGGATATACTACATGTATCTGTAGTCAAACATTTCTCATGAATGGATTTTGGAAACTTTCTTCATGAAAGAAATGTATTGATAAACTTTGGTCAGGTTATTTACCATGCTGATTCTGTGAGATGTACTGTTTTTACCCTTTCACTCAAAATGAGTCTTTTGCAAAGCTTCAAGCTCAGTGGTTACATGGTAAAACTGAATCCTGGAAACCTGAATTAAAAGAAACTCTGATAGTAATTTAATTTGAATAACAACTTGGGATATTTTCTAACTTCTGTGCAAATAAACTTTTCAGTACAATGTTGGGTTGGTTAACACAAACAGAATTGATGAAGGGCTTTTGATAGCTGGCGTGATCTGATGTTCTTTCTTTTTAACACTTGGTTTGTTTGCTTTATGTCCTTTAATTCCCTTTGCAAACATCTCCCTACAATATCAGTCATTTAAAGAGACTGTGATTTTGTTTGGACATAGCAATGTATCCTTACACCTTGGAAGAATATTCTGCCACCTTTGAATTTAACAGTGTGCATCAGAATTATGGAATCTTGGTATAAATTAAAAGTATATAGTGTGATAATATGATTGGTATCAGCTGTGCAACCACATTCACTAAAATTTATAATGCAAAGTTACCCCCCCATTCTTTTTTTTTTTTTCTAAGAAACAGCACGTACTGTTGTAATAGTTGCATCCAGTCATGGTGTGAATGTTAGCCTAAAGTTGACTTGAGAGCTTTGCTTCATTGAAATCTAATTTGTGAGTACGGTATGCTGGCAAATTCAGAGATCTTTTTAAATGTTCCATAACTGTTTGTGTGTTGCTTTAATCTAGCATGGTTAACTTTTGTTTCTGATCAAAGTTGTTATCTTCTACTCTTAGGGAAATCCACAATAGATTATGCATCTTAGGGCCTCAAGCTCTGTTCCAGTTTGGGACACAAAAGGGATAATGAAGTGGTATTGCACAAGCTTCCAGGGATTCATCCTTATGATTCTAGGAAAAAATAAAGTTCACAAGCCTGAAGCCTGGCCATTATATATACAGGTAGTCCTCGGTTAACAACCACTCATTCAGTGACCGTTCAAAGTTATGATGATGCTGAACGAAAGTCCTCGAAGTTCCAGCTGTCCCAGCAACCCCATGGTCATGTGATTGCAATCTGGGTGCTTGGCAACCAGCTCGCACTTATGACGGTTGCAGCATCCCACAGTCATGTGATTGACATTTGTGACCTTCCCTGACAGCTTCCCACAAGCAAAGTCAATGGGGAAGCTGGCAGGGAAGGTTGCAAGTCACTCAGGTAAGTCTCCCCACACTGTGCACCCTTCCCCAGCTGCCAGGGACTTGCAGCTTCCTGCCAGTTTCCCTACCGTCTTTGGTTGTGGGAAGCCGGCAGGAAGTTGCGAGGAGGTCCTTGCTTAACAACCTGAGAACTTCATTTAAGATCAGCAGCTGGACTGCAGGGATTGCTGTTGCTAAGCAATGCAGTCATGTGACATCTCACTTTATGACCACATCGCTTAGCAACAGAAATTCATGTCCCAATTACTGTCATTAAGCAAAGACTACCTGTATAGTGAAGTTAAGATTATTGCTGTGCCAGCAATAGATAGCTGTTGTTTTCTTGTTCATATATTGAGATTTCCAAGGAAGTTCTCTATCACTTTGGTATCTTTTGCTACTCTGAGTTGCCTTATGATCAAAGACATTGATTGAAACAGAAAGGAAATAGCATCAAAGGCAATAGGATTGGGTGATTATAGTAAATGTGAGGTAATGAAATTTGTTTTAAATGTAACTAATGCCACTAATCTAAATATGTTGGTTTTCCATAGGCCAAAAGCGAGCTCCAAAAAGAGGAGAACAACAGGGTTGGAATGAAAACAGAGGTACGGACATAAAGCAAGATAAAGCTGAATGGAAACCTTTCAGGGAATACTGTCCTCATGAAATGGAAAGACAAGCAGAGTTTACATTTGAAAGGTATGTGCTATTGAAGGCATTATTATATGTCATAACTCTGGAAAATGCAAAATCAATTACTGTTCATCGAAGAAAAATTACACAAAAAATTAACATCTTGTTAACAATGAGAGATATAATAGAATAGAATAGAAATCTTTATTGTCATTGTACTACTTGTACATCGAAATTAAATGCCACCCCAGTGCAGCTTTAAAAATATAAAAACCATAGAACACATAAAACACATATCACACATAAAACATATAACACAACCTTCACATTCCATATTGCACAACCCCTGATGCTGCATTAATACTGCACTATACGATAGAATTCACTATAGTTACAGCTCTAAGATGGAAGCTATTCTTCAGCCTATTCGTCCTTGTTTTTATTATCCTGTACCGTCTGCCAGATGGTAATAGTTCAAAGAAAGAATGTCCCGGGTGGGATGGATCCTTAAGAATGTTTTGAGCCTTCTTAAGGCAGTGGGAACTATAAAGTTCTTCCAAAGAGGGGAGAGGGCAACCAATGATCCTCTGGGCAGTGATGGTAACCCTCTGGAGTGCTTTCCTATCTGCCACTGTGCAGTTAGCAAACCATACACAGTTGCAGTAGGTCAAAATGCTCTCAGTGGTACAGCGGTAGAAGGTCACCAGCAGTTTTTCATTCAGTTGTTGTTTCCTGAGAAGTCTCAGGTAGTATAATCTCTGCTGGGCCCTCTTAACCAAGGCTGCAATATGAGCACCCCAGGTCAAGTCCTCCTTTATAGTAACACCCAGAAACTTAAAACTGGCCACCCGCTCCACTCGGTCTCCATTGATAACCAGGGGCTGGACATCTAATCTATTCCTCCTATAGTCCACTATAAGCTCCTTGGTCTTACTGATATTAAGAGCCAAATTATTGTCTCCGCACCATGAAAGCAACCGGTCCACCTCATCCCGGTAGGCAGACTCATCTCCTTTGGAGATAAGCCCCACCACTGTTGTATCATCTGTGAATTTAATGATAATATTGCTGAAGTGAGTGGGGGTACAGTCATATGTATAAAGAGTGTAAAGTAAGGGACTCAACACGCAGCCCTGTGGTGAACCAGTGTTGAGAGTAAGAGCTGAGGAGATATAATTGCCTAATCTAACCCTCTGGGAGCGGCCAGACAGGAAGTCCAAAATCCAAGAGCAGATTGAATATGGAAGCTCAAGATCCATAAGTTTAGACACCAGTCTATGTGGAAGGATTGTATTGAATGCAGAGATAAAGTCTACAAAAAGCATCCTCACATAGGTTCCCCGCTGTTCCAGATGAGTCAGAGCAGTGTGGAGAGTGATGGCTATAGCATCCTCTGTGGATCTATTAGTTCTATATGCAAACTGATGTTTATCAAATGTACAGTGGGGCAAAAAAGTATTTAGTCAGCCACCAATTGTGCAAGTTCTCCCACTTAAAAAGATGAGAGAGGCCTGTAATTTTCATCATAGGTATACCTCAACTATGAGAGACAAAATGGGGGAAAAAATCCAGAAAATCACATTGTCTGATTTTTAAAGAATTTATTTGCAAATCATGGTGGAAAATAAGTATTTGGTCAATATCAAAAGTTCATCTCAATACTTTGTTATATATCCTTTGTTGGCAATGACAGAGGTCAAACGTTTTCTGTAAATCTTCACAAAGTTTTCACACATTGTTGCTGGTATTTTGGCCCATTCCTCCATGCAGATCTCCTCTAGAGCAGTGATGTTTTGGGGCTGTCGCTGGGCAACACGGACTTTCAACTCCCTCCAAAGGTTTTCCATGGGGTTACGATCTGGAGACTGGCTAGGCCACTCCAGGACCTTGAAATGCTTCTTATGAAGCCACTCCTTCGTTGCCATGCTGAAAGACCCAGCCATGTTTCATCTTCAATGCCCTTGCTGATGGAAGGAGGTGTTCACTCAAAATCTCACGATACATGGCCCCATTCATTCTTTCCTTTACACGGATCCCATCCTGGTCCCTTTGCAGAAAAACAGCCCCAAAGCATGATGTTTCCACCCCCATGCTTCACAGTAGGTATGGTGTTCTTTGGATGCAACTCAGCATTCTCTCTCCTCCAAACACGACAAATTGAGTTTAGACCAAAACATTCTACTTTGGTTTCATCTGACCATATGACATTCTCCCAACCCTCTTCTGGATCATCCAAATGCTCTCTAGCAAACTTCAGACGGGCCCGGACATGTATTGGCTTAAGCAGGGGGACACATCTGGCACTGCAGGATTTGAGTCCCTGGTGGCATAGTGTGTTACTGATGGTAGCCTTTGTTACTTTGGTCCCAGCTCTCTGCAGGTCATTCACTAGGTCCCCCCATGTGGTTCTGGGATTTTTGCTCACCATTCTTGTGATCATTTTGACCCCACAGGGTGAGATCTTGCATGGAGCCCCATATCAAGGGAGATTATCAGTGGTCCTGTATGTCTTCCATTTTCTAATTATTGCTCCCACAGTTGATTTCTTCACACCAAGCTGCTTGCCTATTGCAGATTCAGTCTTCCCAGCCTGGTACAGGTCTACAATTTTGTTTCTGGTGTCCTTCAACAGCTCTTTGGTCTTGGCCATAGTGGAGTTTGGAGTGTGACTGTTTGAGGTTGTGGACAGGTGTCTTTTATACTGATAACAAGGTCAAACAGGTGCCATTACTACAGGTAACGAGTGGAGGACAGAGGAGCCTCTTAAAGAAGTAGTTACAGGTCTGTGAGAGCCAGACATCTTGCTTGTTTGTAGGTGACCAAATACTTATTTTCCACCATGATTTGCAAATAAATTCTTTAAAAATCAGACAATGTGATTTTCTGGATTTTTTTTCTCATTTTGTCTCTCATAGTTGAGGTATACCTATGATGAAAATTACAGGCCTCTCTCATCTTTTTAAGTGGGAGAACTTGCACAATTGGTGGCTGACTAAATACTTTTTTGCCCCACTGTATATGGGTCTGCATCTAACAGTCATATACTCCAGATCCATAGAGCAGTGGCTGTCTACAGTCTTTGTATTGGTACACCAGCTTTTGTTCACATAAAGACTTAACACCCCCCCTCGCTAAGTGATGCGGTTGTAAAGCATGATGTCATGTGACCATATTGCTTAGTGACAGCAATCCTGGCAGTCCTGATTGCCATCAAAACCCCAGGACTGTATGGACCTTTAAGTAGGAATAGGTGGGAGTCCCAGGCAAGAAGCATGAGGGTGCTGCAGGCGGGCTGGAGGGGGCCATGGGTGGGTCCTGCCTGTGTGGGCAAGGGCCGTGGGCGGGTGCTATGGAGCATGGGCAGGAGCTGCAGGTGGGCGTTATGGAGCATGGGTGGGCTGGTGGCCATGGGCATGCGCTACAGACTGCGGGCAGATGGGAAGGTGCTACAGAGTACAAGATCCCTGGGACCCCTGAGATCCCTGGGATCTCATACTCCATAGTGGGGGTCCTCAGGAGAAAAAGCAGTGGGAGCAACTTATGGGAGTGATTTGCGACCTTCCCTGCTGGCTTCCCCATTGACTTGCTTTTGGGAAGCTAGCAGGGAAGGTTGCAAATGGTGATCACATGACCGCAGGACGCTGCAATTGTCATAAGTGCAAGCTGGTTGTCAAGTGCTTGAACCGTGATCATGTGATTGGGGAGTGCTGCAATAGCTGGAACTTTGAGGACCAGTCATAAGTACCATTTGTTCAGCACCATCATAACTTTGAATAGTTGCTGAATGAGTGTCATAACTCAAGGACTACCTGTAAAAAGACATGTCAAAAATACAACAGGGTAAAATACAAATAGTAAGATTCAGGTAACTAAATAAGGCATCTAAAATGTCATGGAGATTATAGTTTTCCAATATATCATTAATTACTTATAAAATTATAAAATATTATATCACTTAAAAATTTAAAAATCACTGTTAACTTTAAGCTAAGAATACGTATTAGGAACCATATTAACACAGTATAAATCACTGACTAAAATTATAAGCTGTAATAATTTGAATCACTACCAGGAATCTAACTTCCTGTAAAGTTGAAGCATAAACTCTATACATAGAAAAATTTGGGATTGGTACAAATCCATGTATTAGATTGTAGTCTAGGAATGGTTTCCAATTATAATGGAATTCTGCATCCTTTATCTAAGATTGAATGTCCTAAAGGCAGAAGTTTGTGGCACCATTCTGAGCTGGGAGCGTCTTTGGAATTGGCATAATTATTGATTTAATTTCTATTTAAAACTGGCATCTATTTTTATTGCTTTTTGGTTGTTTTTTATTATCTGTGGGTTAATGGGGGGGGGGCTGTTTATTGCTTGCTGTTCTGTAACTGTACCATGGATGTTTTAGTGTTATGATTGTAACCTGCTGAGTATGATGGAATGGACTTATGAAGGCCAGGTTCAGGGAGATAAGCATGTTCTTAGCCCCCAACAGGAGCGTGGGAAGTTCAAGAAGATGAGGCTGGCACCTCCCTAAGGAATTCACGGTGTTGTGGCTGGCTGGCTTGGGAACTAGGGTTCAGTCTGGTGAGATTTCTGTCTTGAGGTTGAAGCTAATAAATGCAACAGAACTGTATTTGCATTGTCTCTTGGAGTTCTTTGGGCTGAACCTGACATCAATCTCACCAGACTGAACCCTAGTTCCCAAGCCAACCAGCCACAACATCGTGAATTCCTTAGGGAGGTGCCAGCCTCATCTTCTTGAACTTCCCACGCTCCTGTTGGGGGCTAAGAACATGCTTATCTCCCTGAGCCTGGCCTTCATAAGTCCATTCCATCACACTGAGTCTCTCAAGTACAGAATGAATGAATGGATGGATGGATGGATGGATGGATGGATGAATGAATGAATGAATGAATGAATGAACTGAAATTACAAACTTGTCCAGTGCTGGGATTGGAACATTGAGATAGCTTATTGAGAAAGACTTTTAGTATTCTAGATAATGACAACAGATCTGAGAACCAAAGTGCAGTAATATTATCTTTGATTTAGTAAACAACTAAAGGATCATTCATTTTGTTTTCAGACCGATAGAGCGCTTTGATCGGGAAAGGCCAGTGAGAGGTCGTGGAGGAGGAAGAGGTGGGATGCAGGGCAGAGGCCGAGGTGGTGGAATGAACAGGACCTTCAATGGCTTTGATCAAAGAGGGAAGCGGGAATTTGATCGGCAGAGTGGGAGTGACAAAACGTGAGTGCTGCTTTGGATGTGCATTTTCAGTTTCTTAATCAGTCTTGGATTTTGAACAAATTGCTCATTTTTTAATGTGAAGCTGGCTCCCTGTCTATTATCCTTTTGTCAACAAACAAAATATTTATATTCAGGCAGGAGTTTGGCATGAAAATTGGCTTTGCTGTTCTGAGTTTTAATTAGTTGATTTCTGTTTCTTTTTCATGCATTTGTTTCATTAATGCATGAAACTTTTAATAACTTTTGGCTGCTGTCCTGGACGTCAGCTGGTCCAAAAGGTGGGTTTTATATTTACAAAATAAATAATAGACCTATAATAACGATTCTGAGCAAAAGTGGTGGGGAATGCTAATGCTTTTGTAGAATTTCATCTTTTGTACCTCAGCTTTTTCTAGACTTGATGCTCTCCAGATATGGACTTCAGCTCTCAGAATTCTCAGAAATAACCATGTTGGCTGCAGAATTCTGAGAATGGAATTCTACACATCGGGTCAGGAAGTGATCTCAAATTGGTAAAAACCTGTTTAATTCTGTGTATATACATGATTTAATTTCTAAGAAAACTGAATTTTCTATCTATAGAGGAGTCCGTGCAGAAGATAAAAGGGGTGGAAGTGGACCACGTAACTGGGGAGCTGCTAAGGATGATCTGAGGTATGAGAAATGTGTTTGCAGCTTTCCTAGACTTGATATTATTGAGAGCATCATTTCCAGGTCTTACATAACATTAAAGTTACTTATTTTAACTATCAGAAGCTCACTGAAGAGAAGTATCCTGTCCCTTCCCTATCCTTTTGAAAAGTCTTTTTCAGAGAGTTCAGTGCACATCTGAATAATGTGAGATGTATGGGGTCACTTGTAATGTAATGCATGAGGACCATTGGGGAAGGAAAGGGATGAAAAATTGTTATTGGTGAATTTCCTTAAATAAACTCACCTTAGGGCCAGCCTGAATTTTAGGCTGTTCCTCCTTTACTCTTGCCCTTCCCCCACAGCCTCTTGCATCCCTTTCTAGGTTGAAACATTCATTTAGACTAATCTTGCTGCAGCAAGCGGTGCAGAATTTATTTTTCCCTAAGGCCTCTTTTTCAAGGGGCTTTGGCAGAACTGAGACACATCTGTCTTTTTTTGTCTTAGTTTCTTTCTCAGCTCTTATAATCCTCGAACATTTGGATATTTTATTCAGCTTTAATCTACTGTATCCTTTCCTCTGCATTTGGAAGCTACGATTTGAACAGAAAGACATGCCTGGTCTTGTTTTGCTAAAAAACCTGAAGTTCCTGTAATAAAAGGAAATAGCCTTGTGGTTACATTTATGTGTGGGGGTTCTTGTTAAATGTTCTCTCATGCAAGAGCCAGAAAAATCCTCTACTCCAGACCCTGAAGATGGATGGTTTTCTTAAGTTCCAGCTCAAATAATTCAGTATGAAAGATTGTAATGCAGGAAGGAAAAGTAAAGATTTGTATACGCTATGTCTGTGGCAAAATGAAATGGTTAAAATGTAAATAGAAAAATGACCTCTAGCTATATTGGTCAATGGTAACTGTCTTGAAAAAAGGGGTATCGATGACAGAAGCTAAATGCTTGTATCTCTTTGTTGGCTTTGGGCTACAGGAATGGACTAAGGAAGAAGAGTGGGCATGTATTTTCTGTGTTTTCATGTGATGAGATTTGTGTAGCCTCTGTTAAGTTGATGACATACTATTCCTGAGATTCAGACATGCATAATGCAGCATGCTATTTGCAGGTGTTTATATTTTGTGAGCCCAACCCTAGACTGTGAGGCAGCTTTCCCCAGCCTAGTGATATGAGAGGATGTAGTTATAGAAGGGTGAGGAATTACATTTTTGTTTAGGCCATATTAAGAATCCTGGCTACTGTAGCTTTTGTATTTCAGGTGGTTTCACTCTGTGCTTTAATATTTCTGCAGTGAGCTGGAACAGACTGCTCCTATGGAAGAGACTGCAGAAACAGAAGACACCCCAGGAGCACCTGAGGGAGAACCTCCAATGAAGTATGGACTGGTTTTGAGAATCTTGCTTTTGTTACTCCTTAAATATGTATCAGAACATCTGGCCACTTGCATGGAAGTTTATTCCAACTGTATGCCAAGTGGACCTGATTTCAGCACGGCTGCTAGAAAATGGAATTGATCCTGGTGCATTATAACAGTGCTTTAATGATGTCAGTTGTAGACTGAACTTTAGAAGTTGTTGGAATGGTTGAAAAATATGTTGTGGTTTGCACAGATGGTTAGTAAAATGGTTTATATCAGGCTTTGCCAGCTGGTATGCCATGCTGTCAAACAACTAATAGGCTGTAGTTTTCTTGGATAGACTGCAAAACATATCTGTTAAACCATGATAGGCTACCATATATGAGCCTTAAGAAAGCTAGGTAGGACTCTAGAAGCAGAACATTGTGTCCAGTGAAGCCTTTTCAGTGTCCTTTACTGGCCAACCAGTGCATGGCCATCCAGTGCATGGACACTTACTCTGGCATTGTTCTGATTATTTGTTTCACAGAATCCCTGCAGTTGTTGTCTCTCCATCCTTTGTTTTGCTACGTGATCCACTTGCCTCACATGGCTGTGTTGAACTGAAAGAAAGTTCTGGGGTGAAATCCGGTGTTACGTATTATAAAATTAGAATTGGCTAAATAGAATATTTGGATGATTTTTTTTCATAACAGTTGCTGCAGATAGTTCCATCAGACCACCTAACAGTAATTTGCATGTCTATTTCCTTATCTAAACTATGTTTTATATATAGATAATTTATATAGATATATATAAAATTATAATGCACGTAATTTTCTTGGCATCTGAAATCAAGAATCTGATTTATTTGTTCTAAAGATTTTCTTGGTAATGAGAAAACTAACAAAAGTTCAAGGCACAGGTTTCCCTGGAGGGCAGAGTACATTTACCACACCTTCCCTGGCCTCTGTTGCCCTCTACAACTGTTGCAAACAATTGAAGTGGGGAATTTTGGAAAGTGGAATCCAAGGTATCTAGTGAGTACCAGGTTGAGGAAGGCTGTATTTGCATATTATTTTGACCACTTTTCAAAAATTAATTTCCTTTTAATTTAATTTTAATCTTGTTGAATGAAAAATAAGGGCAAATAAGAAACCTGAATCAACCCTCTATGTCCATCTTTGAATGAGACATTTTTCTTTTCAGTTGTGAGAAAATGTTCTAATTACTGCCTGAAGCCAGTGTTAAGAGTTCTAGTTTATTGGGATGGCTTGTAAATACATGGATGGATGGATGGATGAATATGGTACAAGATATAGATAAGTTATGCTGAGTGTTTCTTGTATGTAGCTATGAAATAGGGGTGGGGGGGTTGGCTGTTGAGTTTATGCTATTTGTAATGTAGTATGCCAAATAACATGAACATCAGTATAAGCTCCAGACTTTGTGTGCTAATTGAATCCATTTCAGTATATGGGAACTGTCTGCTTCATTTCAGTTTGTATTTTTTTCCTGTACTGTATGCTTCTGTTAATCTTCACCTATGCTATCATTTTTCTACAATGGAGATGAGTTTTTAATTCAAATATCAAATATTTCTTTGATTTTCCTATCTCATTTGTTCTGCCACTGATATCTTCTTAATATTTGTTTTTGCTTTAATCTGCATTTATATTACCTTTTTTTTTTTTTTGCCATCATGGTAAGAAAAGAAAAGAAGGAATAGCAAGAGCCCCAATAGAAAACTCTGCTCTCCGTATAAATGAATTCGGCATTGAATTGGTAACAGAATGGTTGCCACAGCTGTAAAATGTCTGTATTATTTTAAATTTAGACTGTATGCCACCCAGAGTCATGATGGAATTGGATAGATTTCTAGAAAGCGTATATATTTATCAGGATATATTGGTCTCATAGTTTGTTTGAAATAAGAATTGGTTCTTTTTTTCTTTTGTTTGACAAATGTCTGGCCTTGTTTATACATGAGATATGAGGCAGGGAGGCTAGTAAAATGTTTGTAGGCCAGCAGCCCTCTTGGATTTATTTCAAGACAGGGATCTATCTCTAGTGTGAGCTACGCCATACATAAATGGAGATTGGTTTTGATCATACATCTTGAATGTACTATGGCAAAATTAAGTAGCAAGGTTCCATGTTTACTCACTTCCTGCATTTATAATCACATCTTTTGTCTGAGAGTTTAAAGCACAGTATATTGGAGACTTCTGCAGTATTATCTCTCTGATAGCACCTATGAAGTATATTAGTCTGAAAAAGAGCAATTGGCTCAGAGTCACCTGCTGAGTTTTGCAACCAAGTGTAAATTTGAATCTGTGTTTCCCAAGATCCTATTCAGCACCTTAACCATAATTTTGCAGAAGTTCTGTATTAAACTGTGGAAAATTTCTCAATCTTTAGAAGTTGTACATTATAGGTCTTATGAGTCCCAGCCTGAATGGTCAACAATAAGACAATCTAAGACAATCATAGAGTTTCTAAATATCTAGATGGACCTGGGTTGAGGAAGGCTGCTAGGGCATAGTAATGGAAGACATATTCTAAGTCCTAAACATTTCAGCCTGCCAAAGGTGGGAGATGATGTACCAGGGTTGCTAAGATCAGTTTAGAACATGTGTCCAAATTATATTTGATCCCCGAAGACATGCAAGGAGCAGATAGCAAAACTGTAGTGTAATTTTTGATATATACCCAACAAAATGTAGACCAGAATGACTGGTCTAAATAGGCCATTATTAGGCTTAACTTTTACTATTTTGGCACATAACAAAGTATGTTTAGCAAGAAGGCACATTTTAGGATGCAAACATTTATAAGTGCTATGCTAATGCAGCTGTAGGCAACATGGTGCACTATGGACATTTGCCAGTCTAACTCCTCTACATTGCTTTCATTTCTTTCTTCTTTTTTGAATGCATGAATGAAGCTGGTATGCTGTAAAACAAAGTGGTAGTCTCTTTGGCATCATCTTCATCTTGGTCTGCCTGGTCTCCCTCTGGCTTCAGACAACTGTTTTGTTAGGAAATGTGTCCAGCTGCCCAGGAAAACAGTTGAGGTGATAAGATGCATCCTTAGGAGTTAGGGAGAAGGGGAATAATTCCATCCCATTACTATCTATCTTTAGCTATGTCTAACAAAACCAACCAGTTTGAATAAGCAAGTCCTCCTTCCATGGCAGTTGTGTTGTTAAGAGTCCCCACATGCTTTCAAAATTCTGAATGTGTTGATCCACTCCAGAACGTGGTTTGCTGTGTGCTATGTTCTTATGGCTGTGTTATCAAAAGAGGTTGTTGAGAAATGAAATGTCTCGAGCATGCTTAGAAAAGGTTCAAAATTACAAAAGTGAGGGATGGGAGGAAAGCATCTTATTGAGGAAAAGTTTTGTCTCCCAACCAACCCAAATAGTATAATGCAGACTGATCATAGAGTGAACTGCAAACACTGAATATCTGGTCTGAAGTGGATAGGGATTAGAATACGTTTGAAGAGGGCATGCCTGGCTGGTTGGAACATTGAATAGAAGCCCTCCAAGCTGCAGCACCTAGTTGCAGGTTGCATTTCTATGAGCTTGGCAAACCATCGTGTGGAAAAAAAGGAACCACTTTTAGTGTTCAATAGAAATCCAAATAGCTGCCTTCATTTAAGTTGTATTCTGCCTTTCCCTCACTGGCGTTTCACAGGCTAATGGTTTTTACTTTACAACTATAAACCCTTAGAATTGCTGAAGGAGAGCCAGTGGAAGAAGTAGTTCAAGAGATGACGTTGGATGAGTGGAAAAATCTTCAGGAACAAAGTCGACCAAAGCCTGAGTTCAACATCCGGAAGCCTGAAACCACTGTTCCATCCAAAGCAGTGGTAATTCACAAGTCAAAATATAGAGATGATGTAAGCATTACATTAGAATTCAGAGGATTCTTCCTTTCAACTCTGTGTTAATATTTCTAGCTGTACTACATTGAAATTTATACCTAGGCACTGCATAGATTGAAAAACACTATTAGAACTTACCCCAGCCACGGTCCATTTTTTAAAATGTCCAGAACACAGACTTAATTTTTCTTTTTTCTGTACTTCATTTGTAGTGATTAGAGAAGCATTTTTGCTGCTGTTTCTAATTTGTGGTTCTTATTACTTGTTCAGTTTCCGTTTCTAGGTTACAGTCTACTACTGAGTCCATTCTTTCATTGAGCAGGATGTTCAGCAGGCAGAAAGGGAGAATAAGCAATGGATTCTACTCAGACTGCATTGTGTTCACATGAAGGAATGGAGCCCTGTGCACAGGATAGACTGCACAGAGCTGCATTTATGCAGCGTGACGACATAAATGTTAGACTGGATTGAACCTCTTTCTTTCCTACTCGGGTGAATTTGTGAAGGATCCTCTAGATACTTTTTCCATACACATACTTACGTATACACATACACATAGTCACAAGAAAGTTCGTAGACAAAGGCCTGTTTTTATTTGGTCACATCTATTTTCTGCACATCACTATATCCAAAGTGATATTTTGACTGTGGAACAAAAGTTTGCAAATAGAAATATTCACATTTCTGAAGCTTTGCTGGCCAGGTGTGACTGTGTTTCAGAAGTGTCTAAAAGTCAGCTAATGAAAGTAATGAGTGGACATGTACCGGCAGCTGCTTTCTTAACTCATCAAAGGGCAATTTTTTGAGAAAGTCTCTCCAGAGAATCACTATCCCTGGAGAATGGCTTTTATGTTGTGTTTCACTTCTGTTGGGAGATGAGTCATAGAGGGAGCATAGTTTCTCTGTGGCAGTTCTATTGTCTTTAGAATGCCCTGCCCATGAAGATTTGCTTAGGAGCCTGTCTATGAAGCCTGTCTAATGTCCTCTATCTTTCCAGGGCATTTTTTTATATTAAAAGACCTCGTCTGGCCCTTGATGCACTGTTTCTAGTTGAAGATCTTGATAATATATTAGGTTTAATCATATTTCATTCTGAAGTGTGTTTGCTTTGAATGTAATTGTGTAGAAATGTGATTCATGTGCTTGGGGAAATACAATGTGGTGTTTAGATACAGTGGTTCTGAATTATCTGTTTAGTACTAATTTGTCTGAAGAAAAAGTTGACTCATAAAGCTGCAGAGGACTGAGTGACAGAAAAAATAAGAATAAAGTTAACCAGAAATCTCCCATCTTTCAGCTCAAAAGAGGCAAGCAGCTTGCTCTACAAAGGTAGTAACATGCACAGTAGTTTGGTGATTTAAGTTAATTATCTTCTGTTTGAACAACTGTTTCAAATTATTGAAGGACTTAGGAAGAAAAAAAAGCATTGTATTAATACAAATTATATTCTTCCAATATGTGTGGTGAAAAGTATATAAAAACAGCATTGGGCACACAGATATGGCATCTTTGCAAAATACTGTGGTTTCTGCAATTTTTTATAAAGAACTAGTTGCTTGGAAAAAAAATCCAAATCTTAAGAAGTGTACTATACTTTGTTCTCTCCATATTACATAGAAAGCAGTTCATTCAATCTGCTGGAGAATTAGTATTAACAATCTCAACATACTTCATAAAATAATTTCTCACTGGGATTAGCAACTTCAGAAGATAGCCAAGGACCATCTTGTTTATTCCGTTCATACTTCAAAATCATCATTAGAAGTCCTTGCCTTGGTTTCTCTGCCTTTTTTAATATTGGTGGTTGATGCCCTGGGATTGAGTTGCTTCAGCAGTGACATTAATGTGACATTCACTTCTTGCTTCTATTTTAAAATGGTTGGCTATTTTTTAAGATACATTTTTTTGCTATTTGCTGCCTTCCTTTGATGGTTACTTTTTTGTTGTTGCATGTATTTTGTTTTGAATTTGTAATTCAGTAGGTAAGACACTTTATTTAAGACATTTAATTACTGGATTAAATAAATAATCCAATAATCTTTTAGAAATCTTTAACCAATATACTTTTCCTGCACCTTCTAGCAAGTCTTCAATGCTGCTTTTGGCATTTAAGCATGCTTTTTTAAAAATGTGGATACATTTTGTTATAGGTGCTGAAGGAAGATTTTGAGGATGATTCTCACTTTTCCCGAAAAGCAGCAAATGACATCACTTCTCAGCTGGACATTAACTTTGGGAATCTGCCTCGTCCTGGACGAGGAGCCAGAGGAGCACGAGGTGGTCGTGGGCGTGTCCGAAGAGTTGAGGACTCAGGGCCAAGACCAGAAGTGATGGTAATTACACGTGCTAATTCTAATCTCTGGCTACTTCATTGTAGCAATTCAGTTTATACATCTGCCTAATCAAAATGGCAGTGTCCATGGGCAAAAAGAAGGCAATAGAAATCACAGAATTTGTAGATGTACCAAAAAAACCCTATATATATATATAATTTTTTTTGCAGCAGGACCCACTCCTACCTAAGAAACTACTTGGATCCATTGAATGTAAATTCTGAGTCCCTGAATTTTTAAAAGCTTGGATTCAGTAAATCAAAGGGTATAGCTAGGAAAAAATAGGATAGGATAAACTTAACAGTAAATTAGTACATGGACTATTGAAGCAACAGTAATGAACAAAGCCAAAATCATGTGCATCTTAGTAAACAGATAAATAGCTAGTTCTTACCTAACTCATCTGGTTTTGCTTTGTGCTTTTCCTTTTAGATGCACATCACTGCTCCAAACCCAGATGACCCTGAGGATTTTCCTGCTTTGTCTTGAAAGAACTCAATGACACCTCCAAAAATAGCTGTGGAGATACTATGTTGCTGTAGAAGAGAATCATCCGAGTCTACAGAGAGAAATGACTTTTGTGTGTGAATTTTGCACTTCTGTGTGTTAAGACATACCCAGTGGGTTTGGAGGCAAGTTCCAGTACCACTGTTTTTGGATTAGCTGTGTGAAGGCTTATGGTATCATACATGAGGAATTTCAAATAAAAATTCAGGATGATGGTGTCAAACAGGTACAGATGGATGAGTCTTTGTCCCTTTTATCACAAATGTAAGCATACAAGGTGGTTTGTTTGGGGACAGCAAACCATAGATGTTTGGACTACTTGTTCTCTGATTTCATTGAGTGAATTATACCTTTGCCATACTTGTTACTGCATAATTTTCAGAAGTTGGGCAATAAAACAAGATGCTCTCACTGGATGAGGTCAGGGGTGCTATTTTTATATCATTTATTTTTTAATCATTTAATACTGGAAGCTGCAAACTGTAGATTTTTGTAGTTACAATTTGGAAGTTAAAGTTTATTTGAAGAATGAGGTAAGTTACAAATAAATCATAGAATGAATAGTATTTTGGAAGAAAAGTTGGCAAACTATGGAATGGCTTGCTTTCTCACTAGTTGATTTTCATATGTATGGAAAACTTTTTATCAGGAAGACTTGATTAAAATAGTAATTCTTCATAGAACAGCATTAAATAGAATAAATTTTAGGGAAACCATAAACCTGATACTTGTATCCTCCACCTGCCACACCTTGCCACACCAAAGTTCAATTGCATTCTTAATTTATCATTGTAGAATCTTCTTAATGTATTGGTTTGCTATTAGCTTGAACATTTTGTACATCACAGACAAAAAGCATAGTTTAGATCTTTAAAAGACCCATGGTAAAGCAATTTATGCTTGTGGTGTCGTATGTGGACATTGTATCAGGGTGCAAAATGTCGCATCAAAGCTCAATTTGTACCATTTTATCAATCTGTGACTTGACTCAGCTTCTCCCCTAAGCCTGCTTCACCAACCCGTTGGTGCTTCTGCAGGAGTGCTGGCAGGTTTGGATCTGCAGGTGGCCATGCCTGGCATGTTCATTGATTGAAGGTCTTAATGCATGGCTTATGGTTGACTTGGTTCATTTGATATACAAAGTTGATTTTTCAGCAACAAAGAACGTTAGAAGTACTATCTTGCAAAGGATGAATGGGTGGAGTCAAGTTGTGGGTTAAAAGGTACCAAAGAGTGTGTCCCCCAAGGTACCATCTGGCCTGTAAGGCCACAAGCATGGGAAGCTATACTTTGTTCTGTAGCTATATCCAGTTCCCCATATTGCTGTATAAGGAGTTAAATGATGGGAAGAATGCACAATAGTACCTGTTGGCACTTTCTTAAAGAAGCTGCATATTTTCCTGGGATTGCACAACTGATAATTTATGGAAAAGACAGCAGCTTTTGGTTTAAGGAGTTGCTGAAAGGCGTTACCTGCGTACCCATGCATAAGCTGAAGCACCTTTCCTTTGAATCAGATGTGCTACACAGCCCCCAATTAAGTGTTTTCCACATTTGGGTAGTCTCGTATAAGCAATAGATTTTATTTGTACACATTTCTCTTACAAGTTAGTCCAGATTTATATAATCCAATTACACTGATGAAAAATACATACTATCAAATTAAAATTTAAACACAGTATCAAGTTTATCCCTGCTATACATTAACAAAATAATTTGATCTGAGCAGTATTGATTATACCACATGGTTTGAACAAATTATTTGTACATGTTTTGAAGACAGTACATATAAAACCTAAAAACTTGTAACTGGGACCTACAAGTAACAACTCTGAAAGTTTTGTTTTAAGCTTTTCCACAGCATGGCTGTCAATATAGCAATGAATATTTGGGTACAACTTTATTTTAAATTGATGGAAAATAAATTGTGCTAACCAGTATGGAATCATAATAGTTCCATGTGAGTATGTAAATGAATCAGACTATTTATTTTGCTTATCCATTACAAAGAAAGTTTAAGAACTGGGAGCCTTTGGTTTACAAGCCTAAAAAAATTAAATATATCTTTTGACTTCTAAAACACCTAAATATTGAATATTTTTCTGGCCTGATACTAGTACTCTTCTACCTAGAACTAAATCTAAGAGATGGTTTAATGCATTTAACTTATACCTTGCCTTTCTATCAAAAAATGACATTCTGTGGGAGCACTGCTTTTTCAGTGGTAGACTGGCTCAACATGATTGTGACCATTTAAGAATGGCTTTGCATGGTTGATTTGTGTATATATCATTAACAACTCAGTCAGTGGTTTCATATTCAAATAATCTTGGTTCTCATATCTAAAATAGCAGATGTTGCAATTCTGTGCACATATAACAAGTAACTACTGTTGGTACTAGTAAAGCTTCTGAGCCAAAATATAAATAGATTTCCTCCATGCTAATCAGAGCATTCTGAGCTGCCTTGACACTTAGTAACCAAGATTGAGGGAGGTAGAAACAAGTGGTATGTATACATACACTCCCAAATAATAACTATATTCTATCACAAACCTTTTAATCTGAGGTTCAAGCATAATCCTATCAAGAATAAACTGGTAAATGGCACTTAACAGTTATTCACATATCTATGGCAACTGAAATAACGTTTTGTATGCTGACTATAAATTAGCATAGTTTTATGAGATGGCTAGAAATGACTGAGTTTACAGAATTAGGAATGGGTATTGCATAAACAAACAGTAACTGGCTATTAAGGGGGGAATTTAGCAAATAATTGAGATATAGGTAAGTGAATCTTTTGTCCTTCATGATACAGAAATAATTGGTGGAAGTAGTTTATCAACAATCATGAAAGTGACATCTATCTCAGTTCATGTACCAAATGTCTATTTGAACTTTAATCCATCAGGTGCACAAATTAAAATACCGTGACTCTTGCTGCTTGAATTTTAGGATGTAGGCCAAATAAAATCTCAAATGTTGAACAATGAGGCTGATTTGATTGTTTGAGGTCCTGTTAGAACAAATATTAATTTAACTGATTTGAAATCACACCATCTTGAAAAATCTCCTGCAAAATACAGGAAACACTCTAAGGTAGGATATATTTATTAAGATCAAAGTCAGTATCTGTATTGTTAGTGAAAATAGCATGAACAATACAGAAATACTTCTGAAACAACAAAATCCGTACCAAACGTGATCCTGGAACTTCCTGTTAAATGTAGGTTACATTTTATAAAGCTGACTAAAATCAATTGTTAAGGGACTATGTGAGCATGTCCTTCAGTAACCATGTGGCATTCACTTTCATGGTGGATGAAGTAGAACAAGATTAAACCAATCAAAAACTTCATGTATTCCAATAAATATAAATGAAGAACTCTTGTCTATAACGCAACTGCTGTTAAGTAAATGAGCTATAACTGAATGGCAAAGAAGCTCCTGTATAAGCAACCTAAATCTTTAAAAATAAACACCAAATATAGGTTTAATTTCATAAGTGAATGTCTGCACAGAATGATCTATAGTAAGCTTCCTTATTAAAAAAAGTGTCATGACCAATATTGGTTTGTGTTGGATTCTTCTTAGAAAATCAGCAATGAAGGGGAAAAAAATGACTACAGCCCATTAAACATGATGATAAAGAGTTCATAGTGAGGATTTAAGTTCAAACTACACCACCAAATCTGGAGAATGACATACTGGGCAACAGATTGGACAAGGGCAATCTACATACCAACACCAAAGGAGACTTAACTTAAATTGAAAACTATGCTGTTTGTATACAGCACACTTATTTTAGGGAAAGTTAGGCAATAACAAAGGCAGACTATAGGACTGTATAGTCTAGGATACTGAAATGAATCAGGAAAACTTACAATTTCTGCCAGTCTAATTACAACTTCATGCTAACACATTCCTCGAACAACCAAAACAAAGTCTGTATACATGGACGTTATCAGATGAATTACATAGAAATCAATTTGACTACGTTACTGGTTCAAGGTGGTGGAAGAGTTGTGTGAGAACAGCAAAGTCATAGCCAAGGACTGATTATGGAACTGATAACAAACAACTCATATGCAAGTTCCAAGTCAAGCTAAAGTGGAAGAAAACCAACCAGTTTCAATAATACAATCTTGAGCATATTCCTACCATTTTCAAGAACAGGAATTGTCTGAAGCCCAGAACCTCATTGATAGGGAACCAGAGAAATTGTGGAATGAAATTAAAGAAGTTGTTAAGGATGAATATGAAAAGAGACTGCCAAAAATCAAGTGACAGAAGAAACCAAACTGGATGTGAGAATAAATGGCAGAAACTGCCAAGAGAAAAGAAGCCAAAGCCCAGAAAGATAAAGATCTCAGGAAGGAACTTAACACATTTTAGAGGGCTGTTAGAAGAGGCAAGCAATATTATAGCAATATCTGTAAAGACATTGGACAGAGACAAGAAAAAACACAGAAGTCTCTGAACTCAAAAGGAGGTTCCAACCTTGAACTGGTATGCTAAGAGATGCCAATGGACAGGTAGTAACTGATACAAACAGGATCAAAGGAAGCTGGAAGAAGCATACTGAAATTCTGTACAGTAGAAATGTCAATATCCATGATACTTTAGAAAACATTCCCTATTTATAAAAACCTCTAGTACTAGAAGATGAGGTTAGATCAGCACTCCAGTCATTACCAAGTTGGAAGGCTACTAGAATTGATGGAATAACTGTAGAAATAAGGCAAGCAATAGAAGAATCAATCAAGATTCTAAACAAACTACACCAACAAATCTGGAGAATGACATACTGGGCAACAGATTGGACAAGGGCAATCTATATACCAATACCAAAGGACACTTAACAGAGTATGCAAACCTATCATACGATATTGTTGATTTCATGTGAAAGCAAAATAATGCTTAGGATCTTCCAACACAGATTACAGCCCTACACGAAAAATAAAATTCCAAATGTTCAAGCGGATTTTTAAAAAATCCAAGGACCGAGGGACATTATTGTTGATAACTTCTAGATAATTGAGAAAGTCAAAGAATATCAAAAAGAAGTCAATACATGTTTCATTGATTATAAAAAGTCCTTCAATTGTGTCAAACATATCAAGCTGTGGAATGGCCTTCAAAAATTGGGAATCCCGGAATATCTCACTGTTCTTGTGCAAAACCTATATACAAGATAGGAAGCCACAGTATGAAAACATGGTGAAACAGACTGGCTCCAGGTTAGTAAAGAAGTGAGAAGGCTGTATACTCTGTCATTTATTCAACCCACATGTTAAGGGAGGCTGGATTGGAAGATGGGTGTGGTTTCAAAACTGGAGAAAGAAACATCAATAACCTGCACTATGCTGAAAATGCAAATGATCTGTGAGCTCTGGTAATGAAAGTCAATGAACACAGTGAAAAAAATGGAACTAAGATTAAAGAAGACTAAATAACAGATGGAACAAACAGCCTTAAAATTGACAATGAAGATAGTCAATGAAATGGTGGATAGCTTTTGCTTTTTAGGATCAACTATCAATAGTAAAAGAACCAACAGTCAAGAAATATACCACAGACTAGCACTTGGCAGGGTAGCAATGAAGGCCTTATGAAAAATATTCAGATGCCATTATGTGTCTATACCTACAAAGATCAGATCATGTAGACTGTGACATTCTATAGAAGCAGAAGTTGGATTTTGAAGAAACAGGATAAAAAGAGTACTGACACTTGTGAATTTTGGTGCTGGAAGACTCTTGAGATTATAATAGATAGCCAAGAAAACAAATAAATGGATCACAGAGCAAATCAATCCAGAATTCTCATTTGAAGCACAAGTAACTACACTTATCATATTTTGGACACATTGTGTGAAGACTTTGTTCTCTTGAGAAGTTTATAATGCTGGGGAAAGAGGAAAGGAGAACCATCAGCAGCAAGATAGATAGACTCAATTACAATGGCAATGAGTGCATCAATAAAAGATCTGAAGGGCCAGGGTGGGGACAGATTATCCTGGAGAAGGTCTCTTGTGTAGCTCCTAAGATTTGATGAGAGACTTAATGGTAGGAATTTATTAAAGTAGCTGTGAGGATCAACATGGCTATCAGCCCTAAAACACGGCCCAGTTCTCTTCAGTACTAGTGCTATGTGACTTTCTAAAAAATCCATATTCCTAAAATTTAACAATACTCCTAACAAGGTAGCTGTTCAAGACAAAATCCCAATGCTCTTATCTACTCTTATTGGCATGATTAGTTACAGATATTTTGGGCTTCAGGTACAGCAAGCATTTTCTAAATTTTTATTTTTTACATAGCTCTTCTTTTCTAAAGGAATATAGAGCAGACTATAGCAAAGCCTCTATACCAGTGATGGGCAAACTTTAGCCTTCCAGATACTGGACAGCAATTCTTAACTTCAGTCATGTTGGCTAGGGCTAAAAGGAGTCACAACCCAACATCAGGATGACCTGCATTAGCCACAACTAATAAAATTTTCCTTGGGTAAAGTTGTTTCCCCAGACTGGAAAGAGCTAAATTGCAAAGGTGCAGAGAAACACCTGATACTCCTGAACAAGGAGGACTTCTGAAGTCCAAACGGGACAAGAGAATAGTTACAGTTCTCGCTTAGTTTCTGAAGACTAAGAATGGCAATAATTATAATCCACAATGCTTTCTCTACATTTCAGTACAGATCTGCTGCTGCTTCTGCACTGAAAGGTAAGTGTATAACTGTAACTTTGTAATTTTAATGAATTTGACATGGTAGATATAGAGAAATGGCAAATGCAACTCCTTCCCCTATCCAACCTATCGACATGTCATTAGAATCAAAACACTGATATGCCACATACTTTGCATACAGAAGAACACCAATTCAATCCCCTATTTCTGCAAACAGAGCTAAAATGAATGTCTAAATATTAGCAGAACTATTACCATGCAATATTTAATTCTAGGAAAGGGTGGTGTCTAAGAACAGGTTCTCAGGGCAAGGGGAGCTGATTTGCAAGCAGTGCTAGCATTCCTTTTAGTGAGAATGGGGTAAATGTGTAAGTACATAGAGGGGATATGAAAAGCCATGCTTTGTTAGTGCATTTTGTCCAATTATTATTTGTATTAGCTATACAGTAAGTTTTAATTCACTAGTAGCTTAACAATTAAGACTGTGGTATTAAAACAGCACATATTTGTTGCAATTCTTCCCAGCTGTTTCTGTTAATTAAAAGTAGTAAGTAACACTTTAGGTAGTGGTATAATTTGCAAAACTAGGAGCTAAATCTATGAAAATAAAGCACTCTTTGGTGGATAGTGATTTAGAAATATATGATAAAAATCCTAATATAATTAGGGTAGTTAATGTATGCAAACAGCAATCATATTATTGGGTGGTGAAGGGAAGAAGACTACACCTTCCCAATTTCTCCATTTCCATCATAAGAGAAAACCAATTTGGGATGAAAATTTATACACCAAACAGATAATGTATGTACCCCCCCCATCACTTCTTTATATTGGACAGAAGATTAAATGATTGCCATCACATTTTGTCCCTAAGCATTGTACAAAAAAAAGTTCTCTTGATAAAAGAGATATTTAGACAAAAGGCTAAAATTTACAGGCCATTATTAAAGCGGTAAAAAAATCATTATTGTAGTGATAATAAATTAACACTCTTGTACAAGAGTTAAAATAGACCACTTTTTAAAAGAAAAAAAATCAATCTTCAATGTTTTAATTGAAAACAATGTCCCTTTTTTTTCTGCATTCTCTTGAATTCTCATTGTTCAACGCAGCACACTTCTGGTTCTTGGATTAGTGGCAGTGCTGAAATGATAAAGAGGTTTATGGGACATAAAATACATAAGATGCATATATAAATACCAATTAGAAACAAACAATTTAGCCATCATAACAACCAGTTAAAATTAAGCCAGCAAATAAACCAAAAAGTCATTAGAGGAGGGAGGGGGTGATTCAAAGGCTAAATTTCTGAAAATAATACAACCTCAACAATAAAGGTCTGCCACTCAGATTACATTATTAGAAAACGAGCTGAGATTCATAAAGAGAAAGCAGTGGGATCAAAGTACCATAAGCGTATTTGTTGTAAAGCATCCCTTTTCCTTCTTTCCCTCTGAGGCATCAGACTGTGGGAAAAGTAGAAAAAAAGTAAAGAAAATTGTTTTAAGTGGTTAGGATTAAATAGATGATGCTCTGTCACTTCATTCAGCTTCCAATTTAAATCTGGAAGTCAAGTGTAACTGACAGTGTTAGAAGCAAGTGGTGGGCTTGGAAAGGTACATAAAAGTTAAAAAATACCTTTCTAAACTGTTATTTTAAAAATACTAAAGTAAGTGAAAAACAGCTTTTACTATTTAAATAATAGGGTAACACTTACTGTGTTTTTGCTCCTATTCGCCAAGTCTCTTTTAAAATCCATCCTCTCTCCACTCATTGTGTCAACATAATATCTTGTTCCCTAAAGTGCTAACTGAAGCAACAAGGGGTGACTCTTTCATTTGCAGTATAGGTTCCAGCCAATTTCAAGAGAAAGAGGGTAGGGAGTTACTTAATACTCTTGAAAATTCTGTTCCATGAGCTAAAGATCCCATTTTTAGAACTGGCTGATGCATCTATACACCTCTGAGGGTTTCATCTTATATTAGTACTACTTGTGAACAACCCCCATGTAGCAGTCATATCTAAAGCACTCTGCTACATTAATCTGCTCCTAATGGATGAGAGAATCTGTAAGTTGACATCAACCAAACTCTCTTATCATAAAAACAGCATTTCCCTTTCAACAGGACTGAGCTTTTTTCTAAGCATCAGTAAACATTCATGATTATCCATGAATAAACTCATAAATTAGTTTGGGTAGGAGAGAAGACAACTACCCCCTTTGAAAGAAACACACCATGTTTTTCTAGAGACTTTAGTGCTAGAGTTGCATGACACAGCACTAAAGCTAATACATGGAATGTCTGTGTGACTACCCATTCAGTGGCTGTTTATGTTTCCATGCTTTATCCTATTTTTATCTGCATTTATCTGCTTTATGGGAATCTATCTGAATAACTTCAGAATGTATGGATGTCTTAGTAATGATAACTTTTTGGACCAATATGATATAAGTACACAAATTCACAATATATAATACATTCAGGAAGTTCATGGCTGAGAAATGCTTCAAGCTTTAAAATGAGGAGCGCTATTTTTTCTCCTTTCTAGACAGAAAGAAATGGTATTCTTTAGTTTTAAATTCCAGAGAGAGAATGAGAGAGAGGGGAAAAAAAAGAATACTAGTAAGGTCTACATGAAATAACAGAAGCTTCAAAAGAATAATTAATTTTCAACAGTTTTCCAAACACAAAGTTACTTGCTTTTTCTAATTCTCAGTTTCTTTATATATAAAACAGTGTTCTGTAAGCCCATTTTAAATCATGGTTGACAGATTCATTACTGTTTACTTGAATTGAGCATCCAGGTAAACTATTGCTAGAAAAAATGTGGCAATGTGTAAGTTTGCAATACATTCCTAATCTGCCAAACCAAAGGTAAAGCACACAATCAAGTCAATTGCTACTCTCCACTACATCTTCCTCTATTAAGGCTGGAGAGAACTGTTCTCAGCATCTAGGTGAAAAATGAAGTTTTCTCCATAATGGAGTCAGCTGAGATGATCACACAGAAGAAAAGCACCCTGCATGGGAAGGTCTGGGATGATCCCCATCTTCCTCTGCAGAGAGCTTTGCCTAGGAAGCATCTGGTAATGCTGAGGAGAAGACCTTGGCACTCCCAAATGAAGCATTATGAAGCCAGAGCTGCCTATTTTCAATCAGTTATCCACTAGGAGTGCTTTTCCTCTCCAAACAAGTTTGTTCACACTAATTCCTGCTCTGAACTTTTTCTATGAGGGTCCTCATTCAAGATCCTGTAGATGAAGTGGCCAGAGGTCCCATCTCTTTTCCAGGCCCTAGCTGAAATGCAATATCACAGAAGACTGTAGCATAAAATGTCATTTCTGATTTGCCTTATATGGCAGACCTACACATAAAAGTGTATATAGAAAAATCTAACAATTAACTTTTGCTACCTTCTTATATATGATTTTTAAGGATTTTCAGGACCTGGGAAGCAAAAGCAAACATAATTTGGAAATCCATCAGAGTCATACGTTTAAATCCAAAATTCGCTCTACTCTCCAAATCATCTATTGGGTGATTCATTATGTTCTAGAGTAGGTTAAGTCATACAGCAAAATGTAGTATTGGAATGTTCTTTCAATGCAGCTGCAAAGGTGTGCTGTTCAATATAAACTAGCTAGCATTTTCTCAGACTTTGACCAGCATTCATACAACAGACTTTGTAGATAGAAGTATAAAAGATGAGCAATTGCCCAGAATGTAGGCATATGAATTTATGCCATACGACATCTACTGATATACAATTAAAGGATGTAAGAAAGAAAAACTGTAACAATAATGAACAGCCTGCTCCGTCATCCTTTGCTGTTAAGCAGCCAGTTGCATTTTGTTCAACTCTATACAAAAGATTGCTATAGACTGTAGCTGATGCATGGCTAGTCAGATTTCCAAATGCACAGAATCCACTTATTTACAATATTTTTACACTGCCAACTTCATAAGAATCCTAGTGGTTTATGAACAATATAAATCCAAAAAATCATAAATACTTAAAACAAACAACCCCCTCCTCTTCTGTAAAAAAGCTTCTGGAAAATATGTGTAACATTCCTTTAAGACTGAAAAGTAGCAACAGTCTTTCAGCAGAAGGAGTGGGGAATCTTCTACTAAAAATGTCTGTGATTCCTTGCACTGACTGAAGTTGACCCTGATAGGACTTTTTGATTAATGTAGTTGTAATTATGTGTGAGGAAAGCTTATAAAACTGTAGGCATACATTTCAATCAGACTTTCCCTAAAATGTGCAGTTATTTAGCTGTGAATGCTGTGCTTGTACACTGCCCAGCGTCACACTGGCAGCCATATAAATTTGTTAAATAAATAATTAAATACATCTTTCTAACTTCTGTTTAAAAAAAGTCAGTACTATGACACTAGCATATTAGACTGATGAAGGCAAGGTGTTTTACATCTTTTAAGAAGTTACCAAATGCAGAGGATCAATTTCTTCCACAGAAATGGTAACCTAAAATTCTTTTAACCCTGGTACATTAAATCCAAAAAATACAATTATAGCTGAAGATGAGATGCTGCAGTGGGATGTTTAGTCAACATACTTGATTAGTTAGCCAATTTTCCATTATACTGAAAACTAACACATTCGGAACATATTAGGATATAAACCTACTGGAAACACTCAAAAAGAAGAAAATATGTATACAATGCAACTCACGATGTATCTGAAGCAGTCCAAGGGGAAAGAATGGAGGTTAACAAAAGGAGCCAGCATGGCAAATTTAGTGTAGATTGAAAATAAAAAAGAACACATATACTGTAAAACATAAAGAAGGCCAAGCCACAAAAATATATCACACACAGGTAGCCTAGATCTGAAAAGATGCTGTCAGCAACCAAAAGCTCAGGATGAACTGAAGTTAGCAATGAATGCTAGGAACAACAAAAGGTGTTTTTCTTTTGGTAGGTTAAAAATAAAAGGAAAAGTATGTTTGTTCAACAAGGAAGGCAAAATATTAGCATGTATAGTAACAATAATAAAAGACAGAGTTTTTTTACTCTTATTTTGCTTCAGTCTTCAACAACAGCAAAATAACTTTTCATTCTACCAGGAAACTGTGAATGTCTCAATCTCCAGGACCAGATGAATTGCATCCTGGGGCCCTGGAAGAACTAGCTGATAGTCTGGCTGGACCCCTATGTATTATCTCTGATAAATTGTGGACAAATAAAATGCCAGATGATTGGAAATGGGCAAATGTCCCTATCTTCATAAACAACCAACCACAAACCAGTGTTATTGACATTTGAGAAGGTACTTAATTAAAAAATAGATCTGTAACCATTTTAAAAATTACCAGAAGTCAGGATCTTATCTATTTTTTTTAATCTTTACTAGATTGTGGGAATGCTGTAGATATTATATACCTGTACTACCTGTACCGCAAAGCATTTGATAAAGTACCCCATGCCATGCTGTGCATAACACAAGAATTAACTGGATACTCAACTGGCTCAAAAATTGTACTCGGGGAAAGTTTATTACTGGTTCTGCATTAGATAAGTGGGGTACCATAAACATCACTATTTTCACTAATTATTTGGATGAAGAGGTGGATAGAATGCTTATCAAATTTGCAGATGATACAAAATTGAGTGGGATGGCTAATACCCTAGAAGACAGAGATAAAATCTGAGAATATTTTTTGGAGGAAAGAACTGGTTAGAGAAAATTGTTAACGAGAACAGAGTAAAATTTAATAGAGCCAAGTGCAACAAAATGATTATGAGCTAGCAGTGGCTCCATAATTATTCTATCCTGTTCTATTCTGTTATGGTTAAAGTACTGTGTCCAGTTCTGGGCACCACACTTAAGACAATGAAGATCATCAGACTAGAAATGAAGCCCTCTGAAGAATGACTGAAGGAGCTGGGTATGTACAACCTTGAGAAAGGACAACTGAGGGCAATACTACAGCACTTTTCAAATACCTGAAGGTTATCACAAGAAGATCAAAGCTGTTTTTTTCTTGTTCCATAGCACAAAAGATGGAACACTGGATTTAAGTTATAGGAGATAAAAATTCCTAACAGCAAAAGCAGTTCAGGAGCAGAACAAATTATCAAGAGATGATGGGCTTCCTTTCATTAGATCTGTAGCTACATAATAATCTGCCTGGGATACTTTAATTTGGATTCCTGCACTGAGCAGGAGGTTGGACTTGATGGCCTAAATACCCTCTTCCAGCCTTGTGATTTTATAATTCTGTAATTTTCACTGAATAGTATGAGAATTGAAGGTTCTGCGTAATTGAGATTTATTAAGTCATGATGGAAATGGAACAAATAATATTAAAGTGCAAAGAATTACACATATTGATGCATCAAGGGTAACAGGAAAAGCATTGAGAAACATTATTAGAAATGTCAGAATGAACAATGAATCCTTGACAAGCTTCCTGATTAAGTAGCAAATGATCTATGATAATCAATTATGAATTTGAAATGCCCAGTTAGGCAAGATTTTGTGAAATACTAACAAATTTCATGAACACAGATATATTTACTAAACCTGTCTTTGTTTGGTGACTGAGAAAATTTGCTGTCTTAGCACCATGGGAAGTACCACCCAAGGGAAATAATAGCAGGGAAAGGCTTTCTTACTAATATTTCATACAGAGAAATTAAACCTTTGTTTCAGAAAGGTCAACCTAGCTTTGGAATTACATCGTGGGCAGCAGGATATAAATGCTGACTACTAAAAATCTCTTCTGCAATGATACCTTTAAAAATGCCTGATCAATAATTGCATTTACATACATATTAAATATGTATGTGTGAGGTCTGATGTATTTTCTAACCTTGAATATTATCTGTTATCACTATCCATCCTTCAGATCATCTGTTATCTCTATCTGTCCTTTAAATTAATTAGCAGCCAGTCCAGGAACTCTTTCTGGTTCTTTGTCATGCATGAACTTTTAGGTGGCTGAAGAAATAAAGAGGCTGAATTAAAGTCTTATGGTCAGCAGAACCACCAGGAAGGCAAAGATACTTCTACACTAGAATCACTTTCACAGTGGGCGAAGAGATGCTCTGTACAGGTAGTTCTTGACTTATGATGGCAGTTGGGACCGGAATTTCCATTGCTAAGCGATATGGTTGTAATGTGCAACTGCACTGCTTAGCAACAGCAATCCCTGCAGTCCCAGTTGCCTAGCGATGGCAGTCCCTGCAGTCCCAGTTGCCATCGTTAACCAAATCCCACAGTGGTTAGGCAAGGCAACTTCCTGCCGGCTTCCCACAAGCAAAGTCAGTGGGGAAGCTGGCAGGAAGTTGCAAATCCCAGGCTGGCAGGCAGGTAAATGGCTGCTGCCAGGTGGGGAAGGGAATGAGGGGGTACATGGAGGTGTGCCAAGGAGGGTGTGTGAGGATGTGAGGGATGTGAGGGAGAGTGCACAAGGGAGGTTGCAAGGGGGTATATGAGAGGCGCGGTGTGGGTTGACAAGGGTGTGCAGCGTGGATCGGGAAGCTACAACCGGTCGTAAGTGCAAACCAGCTGCCAAGCCCAGATTGTGACCATGTGACCACACAGGTGCTGGGATGGCTGGAATTCTGAGGACCGGTCATAACCACCATTTGTTCAGTGCCATCATAACTTTGAACGGTCACTGAATGGTTGTAGGTCGAGGATTACCTGTATAGTACTGTATTTAGGGAAGAAGAGAAATGCCACTGCAGAGACTAATCTGCGCAATATTGGACTATGCCCTTAGTTTATTAATTACTGACAAACTGAATTGTCAACTTAGATTTGCATAAATTTTCATAGAGTGAAAACAAGAATTAAAACAGAAAAAAAAATAACATACACAGTCTAAAGTATTTTAGATGCCTGTGTTACAGCTTTGAAAGAAACACTGTTTTCAACTTGACACAGAACATAATGCTTTTTCTAATAAGATACTAGCCATCTGCAGTATCTGAGTTGAGTCCAAAAGTGGTGCCTCCTGACAGAAAGGCATCTACCATCAGTAGGGATTTTTTCATCTACCTCTATTCTCAAAAACTGAGCATGGCGAGAGACTGAACTCCTTTTCCATGAATAGTTTACTAACAAAGCACTGGAAGTAGCTCTTTGTACGAAATTGTATTATTACAGTCATTCAAAATATTCAACTAAAAATATAGATACTTCTCCTGCTCTATCTAATCAAATCTGAAAAAGGATTTATTTCATTCTCTAAACTGTTCCTTGGAAGAATATTTTCTAACTCCTTTTTATTAGACTTGCTTTTGTAAGGAAGAATGATAATCTATAAAACTTTGACATCTTTTGACAGGATACAGAAATTCTTCAGATTGTTCAGATATTCACTTAGTGTTCCAGTCATATGCAAAGAATATGCTGAACTGATTCAGATATAACATGTAATCATGATTTAACTTTGCATTCACATCAGCAATCTTATGCCTGCACATTAATTCTTTTCTGTGCCTACCATGAAATGCGTACGGTTGTGGTTCCTTTTTACTAGTCTAAATTATGGTTTAGCACCACAGCCAAAAAAGGATTTTAAATGAATCATGAAGTGTAAAAATTCAACCTTCATTAATTGACAGTGTTTGGAATTCAGGACAGTAATGCTCACCTTTTAAAACTGCTTTTTCTTGCAGTAGACCTGGTAGTTCTTTTAGTAAGACCTGCACTGTCAGAAATGCTAGGTTCAGACTGTTTACTTTTCTGAACACTGGATTGCAGAATTACTCTGGAAAGAGTGGGAAAAAGGTATTACATCAAACAAGTTAAAAACATATAATGCACAATAAGATTGATATGCTATATGGATTTCCACAAACATCTAAAAATTAGGGTCTTGTGAACAGATTTATTTGATCTTCATGGTTTCTTTTTAAGTCTTTTAAGTCTTCAGTGAAAGCATTAGTATTTCCAACTTGTTTGGTTTAGGGCTTCTGGGAGAGAGAAATAAGTTTTGTTTTTTTTTAATGTACCAGAAAGGGTTATAGAAGATCAAGAATCACTATATGCACACCCATATACTCATCTATCAAAATGGACTGGTGAGTGGAAAAAACCCCCACTGAGATCCTTAGTTGTGTGCCTGCAGAGAAATGCATCAACACACTGATTACATATTTACATATTTCACAGAAAGGCAAAATGAATTGATGTGCTACACTCTTGAAAGTTGTAAGCTATTAGAGTAGAGTTTACACTAAACTTTTTCCAAAAAATTCCCTCCTCCCTCCCAAATGTCAGTGGAAAGTAAGGTAATTAACAAAGGAATGTTTGCATCATCTGAAATCTGGAATAAGAAGAAATTATGTAGAAAAATTAAGTACTTGTAAAAGTTTCCATCCGCCATACATCACCAGTTTACATACAACAAATTCACTGTGAATGTCCACACAAAGGTACTATGAATTCAAAAGGTAAACTCAAAATCAGTTCCCTAGTTTTCACAGGTAATGGGAGTAAAATCACAAATTCAATAATACTATAGGCAGATGGAAGAGTAGCAGTTTCTGATGACTTCCCCTCCTACTTGCACCTACTATGCACCTGAAAATTTGCCTCCAAAATTTATTCTTTCTGCTAATGTGAATAAACGATTTTTTCCCCATTTGCAGAATGTCCATTCTGAATCTAGCCCAGCCTATCCAATATTGAAACCTTCCATGTGTGTTGACTCAAACTCCTGGAATTCTCCAGCCATTATGCCCACTGCTGAGAATTCCAGAATCTGAAGATCACACACCCAGAGGGCATCAAGTCTGAGGAAGGCTGGTCTAACTTATTATCCAGTGAAACAACTCTTTTAGAAGATCACTGCTGCCTTGCTATCCCATTGTTTTATTTTGTGTTACCCTCAACTTGAGAAGCAGGAAGAACTTTCTTCATTTTTTTTTCCAGCCACAAGAAAGGAATGGTAAAAAAATCCCTCTCATCAGCATATCTTACCAGATTAGTTTCCTTCACTCCTTGACTATATATGCTCATTATACTATACACTTTTATTCAAGACACTTCAGAATATTTTGCTATGGTAGGGTGTTTCAGTCTATTTATGTGAACAATTAAATAGGTAGAAAGCAAAAGTCTCTTCAGAAAAAAAAAATCCAGATGAATGGAGGACAGGCAGTTTTTGATTAAAAAAGAAAAGCTTCACACTTATTTCTATTGGTGTGTGTTTAATTTCTAGGTCCTGATAACCATTTCAAATGTAGAGAAAATCTATATCTAAATTTACTATTTACAAATTTCAGTACAGAATACTTTGGGTAGTAGATCTCTCTCTACAGGACGTCTTGGGAAGAAATGGCAAACTGAAGACAGCTCCACTGAGAGCAGAGCTGACGACTGTGGCAGAATGAAGAGCTGGTGAGTGAACTGGCTCTTCTGGACGAGGAGAGGACTTGGGATTGCCCACAAGTGCTCCAGACAGTTGCTCCTTGCGAGGAAACTGTAAGAGAGCAGTCGCCAGCAGTTTGAGAGCTCTGGATGATGAGGGAATGCCATCTTAGCCCAAATGATGGTTGGCGCCTTTATGGACCCAGGGTTCACATACTTTTCTAATCACTTTTGGAAATTGCTTATTAATTGCTTCTCAGCTATTAGGAACCTTTGGAATGACAAGTTTTTTTACAACATTGGGTGAGTCTCCTTTGAATCTTCATGAAAGGAAATTTAAATATAGGCTTAAGGACTTTAAAAAAAATTTTGGGGGGGGGAATAAACAGCAAAAGGGTGATTAGAACGTTGATTTCAGAAAGTTACAAATGGACTAAGGTCAAGATGAATTTGAATTAAGATTTTGAAATAAAAATCCTTCCCGTGGGAAAATACTGTTGTTCTGAATCTATATACTACTAAAACTCTCATGTCTGTAACCTTCAACCAGGTGAAACAGTGCGTCATAGGGCAACAATTTTTGAACCAAGGTACCTCAAATGGGCTAATTTACAGAATACATCCAAAATCCAGGACCCATGACTCCCATGGAATTGAAATTTATGGCCACTTCAGCACTGCTGTGCCGCTGCGGTGAGCCCAGGTCATATGATCATCATAGGCATATCCCAGACCTCTTTCCCACCTCCCTCTGTCCCCTGTGCCAAATCAGCTGGCAGCAAGGCCTGACAGGCAAGCAGCAATTGGCTGCTTTGGAAACAATGCAAACATCTGAAATTTCTTAACAATGGTGGGTGTTGAGGGAAGGATGAGGGAGCGACTTGGATGCCTGCTAGTGAGATAAGGGGGCGCCAGCAGTCGATGGGTGAGCCCTCTTCCTCCCTTGAGGGAGGGGGCTTTGGGGACACACCAGAATGAGTAGCAGGGGTACAATTTTCCTTGCAGTCCACAGCTCCCTTTGTTCCAGCTCCTCCCAGCAAAGTGATAGCAGTTCCCCTGGTCAGCCGAGGAGGAGGCGGCTTCACCAGGGCTCTCCTGAGGGTTGTGAGGGGAGGGCAAATGGTGCAAGCCTATAATGATTTTGTAAACCGCCCAGAGTCATTCAACAAGATGGGCGGTGACAAATTTGATATATATATATATTGCCCACAAGTGCTCCAGACAGTTGCTCCTTGCGAGGAAACTGTAAGAGAGCAGTCGCCAGCAGTTTGAGAGCTCTGGATGATGAGGGAATGCCATCTTAGCCCAAACGACGGTTGGCGCCTTTATATATATATGAAAATAAAATAAAATAAAATAAAATATTATATGTGGGAAGGAAGGGAGGGAGGGGGAGAAGATTTCTGATGCTCCCTGCCAGCTTTCCACAAGCAAAATCAACAGGGCAGGTGGCAGCAAGTTGTAAGTCACTCATACTCCCACTGCTTTTTTGCCCTTGGTCGTTCTGTTTCTCTGTTTACGTAAGGAAATATCTCTGAAACCATGACCTAATGGGTCACGGGTTGTCTTGTTCTTACACTAAAAACATGATAGGACGTGACTTTGAAGGTTGGACAGTAGAAGGAACCAGAAGGGATAAAGATTACAATTAAAGGAGAAGAATACTTAAATTTGACTTACTAATACAGAATGGAGCAAAATACTTTAACATTGGACATATTGAGGGATATTTGTGAACAATGGACCCAGAAGTTAATTTTAAAAGTGTCTGCTGTTATAGACAGATAGTTTTTAAAAGATGTTATGGAAGAGGAACATGTTTTACTTGATAAGACTGAGACTAATCTGAAAGTGGATTTAAAAATGATAGGCTACAAGAATGATATAGAAAAAGTTGCTACACTGGATATACAAATGAAACTGGCCGATGTCTTAATAATTAAAAGGGATACCAATAGAAGAGAATATGTGTAGTTCAGGGTTGAACTGTGGAGTACTTGGGGTTTTCTGAGCTTGGTTGTTTTCTTGCAAACATTTCGTTACCTGGCTAGGTAACACCTTCAGTGCTAGAAAGGAATGGGGTTTGCTCTCTGTTTATATACTGTGGCATGCCTTGCCAGTGTTGGTGGGGGTGGGGGTTTTATTTTTTTCCCCTTGGTAGTTCCTTGATTAGGGTATTGTTTACTGCTTGATTGTATGTCTGGTGATAATTTTGGTGTTAATCTCTGCTTATCTGGGTGATGACTGCTGATGAGGAGATGTTCTGGTCTTTTGTTTTTCTTTCTATTGTCAATTTTGAATAGTGTGTAGATGTTGTTTATTTCCATTATAGAGATATTATAGAGATAATTACATATACTATATATTATAGAGAAACTTTTGCAAGAAAACAACCAAGCTCAGAGAACCCCAAGGACTCCACAATTAAAAGGGATATACAAATAACAAACCAAAAGAGTGACCTGGACAACTTTCCTATATTGGATTTACAAAAGAGGCTTGGTAAAGCTTTGAAGAATTTTGTGAGAAGGGACAAATAAAAAATGAAAAGAAATCAAGTTCTAGGACATTATTTGAAGGGATTAAAGATCATGATTGTTAAAAATAAAAGGAAGGAAGAGGATTTATTTGATCAAGGTTAAAATAGATATGTTATCTCTGGAAACCCTAAATGGACTTTTGCTGACTAGGACTGAATGATGACTTTTTTTTAAAATAACTTTATTAAATTTTAAAATAGAAACAGTAAAAACTAACTAAAACTAAACTTCCTTTAAGGAAGAAAATAAGAAAAAGAAAGGAAAATTAGAAAAAAGAATGTCCAAGGTCAAAAGTGCAAAAAAACAAAGATAAAAAAAAAAGAATTGACTTCCGATCTTCTTCACAACAGATACAACTGACAGTATACATCAATCTCTTGCCCTAAGTTTACAACATAACTTTCATTATTACTATAAACCCATATTATTTCTAATAATCAAATCCAAACAACATAATTTCATTTTTTCCTGTTTCCCACAGAAAGTCCAAAAAAAGGTTTCCAATTAACATTAAAATTACACAATATCTTTTCTCAAATCAAAGCCATCAATTTCACCATCTCAGCCAACTCCATCAGCTTCACCATCCCTTCTTCCATTGTAGGTAATGTCTTATTTTTCCACCTTTCTACATATAAAAAAAACCTTACTGTAGTTATCATATATAAGAACAAAAATTCCGTAAATAGCAAATATATTTTAACCTTAGTCAAAAATAAATCCATTTTATAATCCAATTTAGCATTTTCTCTAAAAATAGGCAAATGAAATCTCTCCCCCTTTATACACAAATCCTTAAAACCTCGTCATTCAATCCTGGTCAGACAAAGGTTCCCGTTAATAACTACCAAAAACCTCAACATATATATTAACCATAATCAAATAAATTCAGATTGTAAACCTTCTGTTCAGTTTTAAAAAGCTTAATCTTTAATCCTTTCAAATAGGGTCCCACAAGTTGATTCCCCATCATTCTCTCATCTTCTCGCAGAAACAGCCCAGAAATTTCTTTGTCTCTTCCCAGGAACAGCCTCACCAATTCAACATTCCTTTTGCAAATCCAAGATAAAAAGTCTTTCCAAGTCAATCTTCTTTTCCATTATTTGTATGTCCCTTTTAATCAGGGTGACATCAGTTGGTTTCATCTGTAAATCCATTCTAGCATTCTTTTGCATATCACTCTTATCCTCTGGCATTTTTAATCCATTTTCGGATCCACATCTTGTTCATATCACTTTTGTAATCCAGCATTTTTTTAAACTCCAAATCCACATTCAAGTCAATCTCTACCTCCATTTCAAAATTAATCATCTTATCCAATCTTTCTTCTATCTTTTTTTTAAGGGACTTGAATTTAGCTCCTAATTCATCAAACACTGATTGGAGTAAGCTTAAAGATGTTTTACCTTCTAATGGCTGCTCCAAAGGGCCTCTTCTAGCCAATTTTTTTTCTTCCCCCCAAAGCAAGCAACTGTAGATATTGTATAAGTGAAAGTAAGCAGACACTTCACGCCCTCTGGTGCCTTTCAAGCTGTAATTGCGGGCACGTGCCAACAGGGAATACACAAAAAGCTCAAATTACTATCTTCTTTTGTCTTGAAAATCCAGCCAATTAACAGGCATATCACAGAAAAACAAAGTTTTCCCATAGAAAAATCAAATCCAATTAATACCGATGGAATTTCATATAATTAAACTTATAACAAATAAATCTTCCCCTTCCAGCATAAGCAACTTTTATATCTTTTTTTTATCTTCCAGCTTTTTGTGAGTTGTTCATATCACAATACTCTAATTCTATTGAACTTTTAGTCCCAGAAATAAAGAAAAAACACCAAGAGAATTACTTATCTGTTACAAAGGAAGGTCTCTCTTTTGTTAAAAAATAGTTATATTCCAAAGTGGGTTGGAAATGGGGTTTGGCCAGCTCTAGTGTCTGTATTTAGGCTGCACCACAACTGTGAACAAAGATGGATCCCCTGCCTCCCAGCCGCTCGCTCACAAGCTGTTCACAGAAGCTTCCATTTCTGCGAATGGTTTATGAGGAATGGCTGTCCCTGGGACCATTTGGGTTGATTTCTCCCTTCCTCCTTGATCTGGAGCAAGTTGGGCAGCCAGCACTTACTGTGAGCCATTGATCTAGCTGTGGTGCTATCCCCCCTCTCATGGAGAGATGACTATGCCACCACTGTCCCCGCTGGAAGTCAAATGATGAGGTTTTAAGGATTTCTTTTAGATAAGAGATATGGGGAAAAGAGTTCGCTTGTTGCATTTCAAGAGAAGGTGATAAGTTACTAAAATTGTTCATAGTTGTTGTGATGAAGGGGGAAGTCATTTCTTTTTTTCTTTACTATATTCTTGTTTTTTCTTTCTGTTCTAATTTTCTTATTTTTGGTACTATTTTTTATTTTTCTTTTTTCTTAGTTTGTATTAGTTTTTATCATTTTAATTGTAATGTTTCATAAAATTACTATTAAAAAAAGACCTCCCTCAACAAAGTAACAAAAATTACATTTGGAAGGGAAATTGGAGATGGTAATAGTTTTCTTCCAACAATAAACTACAGTATTTCATCTCCCACATTCTGTTAATTTTCAGATGAACAACATCTACTGTATGACTATCACTGTAATGAAAATTGCAAAGAATAGTTTAATGACTAAATGACTCATCTTCTTGGTTACATGTGTCACCATCCAATAATTCATCTCACTGAGTTGGAGTGAATAGTTTATTATTGCTATAGTCAAGAATGAAAAATTGAGAATTATTCATCCCCAGGAACCTTGATGACACAAGTGTTTCAAGCACCTTATGGATGATACATCTATGACAATATATACAGTACAAATGTCACATATTTTGTGATTTTTAAAATAAAAATAGAGTGTGCTATCGTTCAGTAATTATAATTCAGATTAAATGATGGGCAATTTTCTCAAGCTGAATATGATCTTGTTCAGAGCTAAACACTACAATAAAACATAAGCTGGTAAACGCAAGATTCTAAGAGAAATATAGAGAAATGTGAAATATTCTTAAGGATCACTAGGAGGCATAATGTCCAATGCCTAATATGCCTAATGTAATCCAAATAATTATACTGTTCTGATAACCGTATTTCATTACCATCCAAATTAAAGCCAAGAAGAAACAATGTTAAGATAGGTAGAAAGATAGAAAACATTTAGAAGGTGGTCAGCAACCTACAGTCTAGAGGCCACACGTGGCTCTTGTTGGTAACAACTGTGGCTCTGTGTCCCACTGAATAGCTGAGAAATTAATGGCAGGAAATTTAAGGTCTCAGATTATCTGCAGCAGGACACTGCAGAGGAAGGGAAGGGTATAAATGTGTCTATGACAACAATGTATGAGCATGTAAGCGAGTTGGAAATGTGTACAGAACAGAAAAGGCTGGAAAGATACGGGTGGAGAAACACAGGCTCAGATTGAATGTTAGCCAAGAATGAGTGATTGTGTATTTGATAGCTAACAGAATCTAGAAATATTCTAATACTAGATAAGGCTGCACTGCCCTGAACAGAGTTGGCTGGCAATTTGGGAATTTTCCCAGATTCACAGTTCCTGCTGAAACAGCTCATGGAGGCTGTGGGTAGCAGATTCTTTGTTCAAATTGGACCTTGTGCATTAAGTGCAGCCATTTCAGTATCACAAAGTTTTGTACATAGTCACTTAATCATTTTGCAGATGGAATACTGCATTTCCTCTGCATGGGCTATCTCTGAAGATCATTCAGAAACTTCAACTGGTACAGCATGCAGCTGCCCATGTAATTGTGGGTGCATCAAAATTTATCCATGTGATACCACTTCTTCAACAGCTGCAATGCCTGCCAATTAGCTTTCAGATGCAACTCAAGATGCTAGTTGTCACCTTTAAAACCCTTTGTGGCTCAGACTTGGATATGTATGAGACCATTTTCTCTGGATTAAATTTGTTCATCCAGTGAAATTAGGTAATAAGGGCTTTCTGAAGGTCCCTTCTTTGAGGATGCCACTGACCCTGGGGATGAGCCCTCTTGGCGATGACCTCCCTTTTCTTGGAATAGCTTACCCTGGATATCTGGTGGTCCTCCACCATACTGGGCTTCTAAAAGACTGTAAAGACCTGGATCTTTGGGAAGGTATTTGGGAATGTGGAGATTCTGCCTAACACCATGGGATGGCATTTCACCTGCTGTTTTGGGGGGTGTTTATACATTTGATTTTTTTTTTTAATTTTTAACATTTGTTGTGGTGGTTTGTAAACTTTTACAGCCTATGGGAATTTAGCAGCACAGAAGCCTCAGTCAGTCAGTCAGTCAGTCAGTCAGTCAGTCAGTCAGTCAGTCAGTCAGTCAGTCAATAAATATTAATAGGCTTGTAGCCTTGACCTCTCACTTAGTATTCTATATGCCCCCAAGACTGAAAAGACTGCCTACTGATGGCCTAGAACAGCAGCACACTAAAAAATGTTTACCTTTTTCTTTAATTTAATTACTATTAGAGCCAAATACTATGTTTACTAATTGGAATGCTTCCATTACTTCTAAGTATTCATGGAAATGGGGGAAGAGGGGAAGGAAAAGGACATACACCCACTCCTTGTTTAGTAACTACCTTGGCTGGCAACTATTTGCAAATACGATAGTAATAGAAAATTCATTTTCTGACCAATGTGTGCATTTATGACCAAATTTCATGCACCTGACAATGCACGCCAGAGTGAGAATAATGCTGGCACAGCTGTATGAGAGAACTTTATCTGAATGAGAATGCAGCAACCAGTGATCTTCATGTCTCTGTCACTTAATAACCATTTTGCTTAACGACCTGGTCATTGGAAAGGAATTTGGTCGCTAAATGAGAAGTGAGTGTATAACAGAACTGTAGCACTGAATGCCTAGACTAAGTGCTTACTTGTCTACAGGTCTTCACACTTACGAAATGAAAATATAAATGTAAAACACAAGCAAGGTTTAACCTCAAAGGATTCCAGAAAGAGACTAAATTCCTTTCACATGCTGAAAAGGAAGCCATCCCACCATACATTCAAAATAGCACTGCATATAAAGGTTTTCTGCACAAAATATATGGATCAACCCACAGAACAGAAGAGACTTCCATCTCAAAGGAAAATTCTAAGACAGGTAAATTACCCCTTGTACTATATCCCCTTTTGCTTGTAAAAGTAGCTAGAGATTAAATGAAGGGGGGTGGGGGGGAGATGGTAATAAAAGCTAGATGCAATGCGTTTATGAATAAGGCAAGAAAATGAGCTACTGAAGAGATTGTAATAGGGACACTTACACAGTGGCTCTCCCAAGGGAGGTTCTGATGGACCTACGTTCTTAAACCATCTAGACAGAATAGCAGGTTGGGAAGAAGGGAGCCACACACAATCCACCAGATGACAATGCTACTCAGAGCAGAGGCCAGTATAGCTAGGAGACATCTAAAAAGGAGCGAGGGTGGGGAGGAAGAGATGAACATGAAGTCAAAGGGGGTGGGAAAATCAAGAATTTTGCAGATGAGTGGTACATTTCAGCCAGTTGCAATTTTAAAAGAAAATAAACGTCTATTAATTTTCAGTACAGAAAATGTTTTCCGCTCACTGAGCAAAGGCCAACTGTTTTTAAGGAGCACCTTTGCAATGATTCTGCAACTCACTTTCACCTTAAAGTATGAATTAACCCTAGACTGGTTCAAGTACTATTTAAATAAAATGCACAAGAACAACCTTGTTTGCAAAATGGCGTACCAATATTACATACATTCTGTGGGTGGATTAACAGATTAAATCTGTTTTACATGTTTTAGGATGTACTCACAAAATGTAGCACTGAGGAAACTGTTGTTTTTCAATATTCAAATGTTTATGTTAAAAGCATGGCATTTTTAACCAGTTATGCTTTTTTTTTCTAACCCCAATAAAAACAAACTTATCATACCCATTTAAAGATATAGCACAACCCATCACAAGGGCTTATACTGGCAACAGCTTCCTAAACAAAGATCCCTAGACAGAAGGTTGTTCTGACTAAAATGATGAGTCTGACCTTTCATCGAGGAGTCTTTTTCAATACTATTGACATTGATAATGTAATACAAAAAAGCTTTGAGATGTTGGTGTAATATCCAGTTTAAAGAAGCATTTGAGAAAGGTCATGAGTACCTTTTAGTGAAGGACAAAAGAATCTGGTGATAACGAAATGAGATAATGAGAAGGCTTGTAAGTGATTCAATCACAAGAAATTAGAATGAGCTTTTTTAAGTAACATGGAACATAACCAAATAAATTCCAAAAATGGTGTTTGTATTTACAAAATCAAAATAAAATTAACTTACGTTAGTGGAACTGAATATGCTTTTGCCTGCCTTTTACTTTTAAGGGCACGGAGCTTGTCCCCTTGTGTTACTGTGTGTGTTTCTTCTTCATCACTGTACTGTAAATAAATGGTAAGCCATTGAAATTATTTATAACAAATCTTCCAAGTCTTACTATTGAAGAATCATATTTAGCACAGTACCTGATAGGGATGGATTGTTTTACCCCAGTGATAACAGATCTTACAAGTGTTCTGAGCATTTTATTTTAATTTTTGTTAATGCAGCTGTCAAATCAGTAAGACAAAAGGTAAACCTGAGCAGCAGAAAAGAGGCATTTCGGCAAAAAATACTATTATGCCTATACTTCCCTTGCAGAATGTCCTTTCAAACAGGCTCATCTGTTCATTATTCTCTCTACTCTTGGAATGCTTAACAGGAACAGAAATACGGAACAGCATACAAATGAATCCAACCACTCTTGCTTTATTATACCCACATTTAAAAAAAAACAGTCCTAAGATTTCCAACAGCACACCATGCGGATGATTACCGGTTCAGAATCTTTTCTGCTGGCATTCTGATTTTTTGAATCATTAATTGAAATGTCATCTACTCCTGAAACGATTTTTGTAACTGCAAGCTTCTGAGTCTTCTTTAGCTTTGAACGGAAAATATCACCTTCCAGCCAAAGTTCTGACTGTTTCCTATAATAGAGAGAAAATGAGTTAGAAACCAGCTAAATTCAATTTATGACCATATTTATAATTCAAATCAAGTCATTTCAGTATGGGACATTAATAGTTGCACGGGCACTGATACAGCATCAGTTCTACTTCTAGCACTGTATGCTTCTTAGAAATCATACGATGCCTCTCCTGGGTTGCATACAACTATTTCTATCGTCTATCTGGAGAAGGGCTCTCACTCTAACAGAAGTGTCTGCTAATGGAAAAGGCCATGACTGTCACTCATCCTCCTTCCCTACGTAGCTCTTTGTGCCTCTTCCAAAATGTTGAGCTATTGGGACACTATTGAGAGGCAGCCCGGTGGGATGCAGAGAGGCTCAGCAAAAACCACCTTCATCCCTAATCAGCAGAAACATGGCGCTTGTGGGTAAAAAGACCTACCAGGAAAGACAAAGGCACACCTAATGAAACTCGTAATTTTGAAAACAAATGCTAAATTTTACTTTTATGCATTAATGGATTGGCTTTCAAAGAGAACAGGTTTAGTGAGCACAACTGACCATTTGGAATCATACACTTGGAACTATAGATCTAATTTAGGCTAACATACTGACTAAACTATGATCTTATTATGCATGGTAAATCATAATGCCTTTTCCCTTTTGTGCTAAGTTATAAATCATGATGTAGAAATCACAATGACTGGATTCATATAACTTGTTAAGCCACAAATAGACAAACAACATTGTGGGTTTAATATAATGCGTGGACCCAGCATTTTTAACCTAATAAAGTAAAAAACATTCAGTCGCTGAATAGATATGGGCAATTCTGACTAACAGCAGCAACTGCAGGTTGTTTGTAATGCAGTGTCTCATTCCATTCAGATCTTAAAGTGATAAGAATGATCAATGTCCTTAAAAAGCAAACAACTAGTAACTCTCTACCTGGCTATATGGTTGAAACATACAAACACATACAATGATATATATAATATACACAAGTAGTCCTTGTTTAGCGACTGCCTTTTTTCAGTGACCATTTGCGTTACAATAGTGATGAAAAAGTAACTTTATGACCAATCCTCACATTTACAACCTTCGCAGGTCTGAAAAGCAAAGGAAAGCTGAGGTAAGATCATAAGCACAGTTGCAGTTTCTCTTAGCAACCACTTCACTTAATGACCAAGTTGCTGGTCCCAATTGTAGTCATTAAATGAGGACTACCTGTATGTGGGTACACCAACACCTACCTACTATGTATGTATGCATGAAAATAGGACAACTATTATACATTTGAGTGAAGCTAGGGCCTAGGGTAGCTTTCTTTAAACCTGGTACTTTCCAGATATGATGAACTGTAATTCCTTTCATCAATGGTCAGGCTAGACCACATATCTGGAGGACACCAGATTAGAGAAGTCTGGCTTGGGTACAGCAAACTACTACTAGATTTAACACTTAATCATCCTGCTATTACATACATGCATACATATTTAAATGTATACCTACTCCAACAAGAAGTGCTGCTGAGCTCCAATCACAGAGCCAGGTCTACAAATTCTAATCCAGGCAACAGTTTCAGCAGCAGTCATCCTGTAATGCTTCATAATGTAACAGGCTATAAGTGTACCAGTTCTGCCAAGTCCAGCTGTATAAAAACACAAGGAAATTTACTTTTATTTGGGTTTTAATAAGGAGGCCTTCAATTAAAAATTTTAAAAATAGGACAACCTCAAAAACTGTTGTTCAAAAAGCTAAGGGGGTTGAATTTGCTAATAGGAAAAAATCCTAAAAATCTTTGTTAAGCCAATTCAAGATGACAAAAACAATATGCAACATTTGGGGGGTTTCGAAGTTTTTCATAAGCAGTATCCTGGATCTACTCTATGTTATCACTCATTTATGCCGATAATTTGAGTTGAAAATACTTGGAGCAATCGCATGCAGCCCACTGGAAAATTAGGCTTTTAGTGGCACATATTAACATTTCATAACCTGTCTCAAGCATATTAGATTAGCATGCTTTCATACAGATAATGGCAAAGACAGGGTCATCAGATTTGTAGCAAGAGGCCACAGTAGTTGTAGCTTAAGACAGAATAACCTCTTCTATCCTAAGAATGAGAAAAAAGTACCCTCTAGTATAAGTAGTTTCAGCTTTTTGAGTGAAATGACCTAATTTTGATCAAGCCAATTAAAAATACATTCTGAGGCAGTATTCAGGTAACCAATTCTGATGAGTTCCTCAGGGGTTGGTAAGACATGTTGTAAACACAGTTATAAATATAAATTATTCATTATATTTGTTATTAAATTATGTATTATAATGTATATTTATTAGTATTTATTTATTAATAATTAATCATTTATTTGGAAAAGACCCTGATGCTGGGAAAGATTGAAGGCAAAAGGAGAAGAGGACGGCAGAGGGTGAGATGGTGAGATAGCATCACTGAAGCAATGAGCATGAAACTGAGCAAACTCAGGGAGGCAGTGAAGGACAGGAAGGCCTGGCGCAATATGGTTCATGGGGTCACGAAGAGTCGGACATGACTTAATGACTGAACAACAAAAAATCATTTATTAGTAATGATTAATTAGTTATTAATAAATACTAATATACATTATAATACATAATTTAATGTGTATTTATAAATTAAAAATATAAATATATAAAAGGTTCGACAGGTAAGGCATGTTAAGGACCCTGTCGGCTAGAGAATTTCGACTGGTGGGTTCTAGGAGAGTCTTTTCTGCCGTTGCCCCCACCCTGTGGAACATCTTGCACCTTGAGGTGAGACTGGCCTCCACTCTTCACCTTCCGGAAGAGCATCAAGACCTGGGTCTGTCAACTGGCACTGGGACCCAATGGGGGTTCACAGTACTGGGGGTGATTGGTGGCTTGAGGACACACTCTGCCTTTTAGCTTTGTATACTTTTGTAAAGATTTTAATAGCTTTTTTTATCACTTGTAAACCACCTAAAGTCACTTATACAGTGAGATGGACAGCATATAAATTTGATTAATAAAGTAAATAAACAGACATTAATTTTCCTTTTCCTTTTATTTCTGTAAATGTGTACTGGTATAGCTTTTAATTGTATATCTATTTATTGTTTTAATATGTTGTGAGCTACCCAGAGTCCCCCACTGGACGGAGATGGGCAGGGACAAGTTTAATAAATAAATAAAATAAATTATCTGAATTCATCACTTTTATACCTTTGCAATGAACTGCTATAGCACCTTCAGCATTCTCACAAATGTTCAGAAATGCTTTGATGATAGCATCATTAGGTATACTTCCATCAGCAAAGAAGAGATCATAATGGTCAAACCCTGCATCTTTAAATCTTCTAGAATCATACATCTTTTTATTCAGGCGGATTACAGTGGTAACATTATGTCTTCTGAAGTATGGAAAATAGGCCTCAGGAGCATGATGTGGATACCCTTGAAGGAAAAAAGCACATGCAGAAAATTATGTCAAGTACAACTCACTGGAAAAAGAGCAATCAAATCTATACAAGGCTATTTTCCTCCCTCAAATATTCATTCTGATAATTAATGATTACATTAAGGGAATCTTCTGCCCTAAATCTTGGGCAGCTGCAGCTACTAGATTAACCAACAGTCTGATTCGGTATATGGTAGTTTCCTACAGCATGTCATAATGTTCTTTGTCATTTAAACATACCATTTTCAATTCTACTTCTTGAGTGAGGTCCGCTGAAGGCAATGATTTTTTTGGGTATTATCCAATTGAAGTCTCCATTTTCTGCCCTCTGTTAAGAAAACAACACAATTTTCACTTCATTTCTGACATATCCTTAGCATTAGATTGTATCTGTTTTGGTGAACAAAGCGAAGGTTTTGTAGTGTTCAAGAATATATACTTCCAATTTCATCTGGGACTATAGACCACGTGCTATCACACATTTGATCTTAGCCAAAAGGCTGAGAAGCCACCTCGGTCTGTCATGTGAGTTTTAAGTGTACCTAAACATATTTTGGTTACTTACTTTCTCCACTCCACTCCACTTATTTAGATTTAAAAAAAAATTCAAGAGTTGTAAGTAATGCATGCCAATTTTATGCAAATGTAGTCTCAACAGTAACTGTAAGTAGTTACTAGAAAAGTGAATGATGCCTACCTCATAATGTTCATATTCATCTACATCAAATGTATTGAAATCAAGGAAGCCATACTGCAATGCCTAAAATCCATAAGAGAATGAATTTAACATGTAGAAACCTGGTAGGGTAGATGATAAACATGTTCTTTCTAAATATTTTATTTACCAATCATCAGTATAGTAACTTCTCTTACTTAAATACTCCTACCAGAAGCCTTCCAGATGAGCTGTGCATCAACTTCTGTATTCTAGCAAGCATGGTAAATTCAAATCCAACACACCCAATCCAAGTTGGAGACTCTGAACACTTAAAAAGCGTTTTTTAAGAGCTATTACTGCTTAAATGCTATTCAGCTTTACAATGAAGCTTTTATCACAGAAGTTAAATGCAGACAGCAGACACTCTAACTGGACCATGAAAATATTGAGGGTCAGAATGCTTGAATAATATAGAATGGAACTCAGAGGCAGGAAAGGTGTCCACAGAAGATTTGAGGGGGTCTTCTTGCATATTCACTCCTGGAACTATCTCAGAATTTGACATCTCCCTGAATTGTCTAATTTCAAAGATAAAATTTCTTCAGGATTCCAACAGTTGAAATAAAGAATAGTCTTTATATATTACACTAACCTGAAATGTATTTTACTAACCTTATTTATTGCATGGAAACAGTCAAGCAAAGTTAGATGAAAACTGCAGGTACCAAATGCAGCATCCCTGTAAGGAGTATATATATGAGCTCAAATTCAGTTTGCAAGACAAAACAGCTGATGTTTTTCATTTGCCTATACTTCTGTATACTCATTTTCATTACATCAACACTAAGTGGTTTAATAAGGACTGAAAGACCACCAGCTGTTCTCCAATTCTTTAGCATCCACTTATTGCTTTTCTGGAATGTTATACTGAACTATTATGCTAGAGTTGACTTGTAAATAAGGCTGTTAAAATGATAAAATCTGACACATCAAAGAGCAACAGTAGTAAAGCAGTGCACATAATGGGCATAACCTCTATTCAATGGCATTTTTAAGTGCAGACCTTTATTAAGGCTGCTGATCCAAAAAGAAGAAACAAATTCCATTCCACCAAGAGGTGGAAGAGGGAGAGAAGAAAATGGGTACCATCTATCATCTTGAGAAACAGTTCCATCAGACTTTTCCATCATCCAAACCCATTCCATCAGCAGGAAAACAGATTTAATAGCCTTGTAATATTAAGAATTCATATCAAACTATTCCCCTTTTCCTTTTCCCATCCCATCCTTTTACCTGTTGGAGTTGTATCTTTTAGAGTGTATGTTTGAGAACAGGGAGTCTCTCTTTTTACAGACCTGAGTTCAAGTATTACATAAGGTCACAATGTGTTTGTTTGATATATATTTTAAATTTAACATGAGGTGCTAAGAGGGTTGCCAAATAGTTAACTGTCTTATAGCAATAAGCTAATTTGAAATAATAGCTTACATTTTGCTTATTCATTATGCTAAGCCATGGGTGCAAACTGCAATTAGGGGGGGACTGATTATTTATGGTTCTCTCTCTTGTTCTTAGTTACTTTTGTTCCTTGCCAAGTTCACAGAAAACACACACACACAAATTAAGAATTAAATTAACAAGGTATAAATACTTTGCTCATCTGCAAGACTGCATATTTATGGAACAGCTACTCAACTGCAGCATAAGAAATACAGCCACTATAGAAAACCTTAATACAATATATGGAATTCAACTCCCTGAATCCCACGGCTAAAATAGCCATTGCTAAGAATACTAGGAGTTGAAGTTCACATATCTCAAAATTCCCAAGGTGAACAACACTGATCTACATATTCCAAAGGGTCAGGGGATCAGTGTAAAAATTTTTTGCATACTTTTATTTACCTGAAAGGAAGATAGGACACATTTCCAAATAATAAATGCCTGTACACACTTTCTGGAGATTCCCTCAGGTATATTATCTGTTTCAAGAAAGAAAACAAAAAACAGTCTTAGGGAATTTTAAGGAATTCATGATTAAATTATCTGTATTTCTACCCCCTAAACAAGCAAGACACACAGTTGGAGAATAGAACTGAAAGTACAACATATTGGCCAGCATGAAGGCAGTAATAAGGTAACTGAAATTGAACAAAAAGTCATACAAATAAGAATACTTTCCAAGCTCCATAAAGTGTCACTGTAGGAAATCTACAACTCAAAATTAGTTACTCATTCTTTTAACATTCACTTCCCAAGCCAGAAACATGCTTCAAAAAACTAGTTATTTCATACATGAACAAGAATGGTTAAATCAAGGTCTGAAGAAGCACAACAACATTCTGGCACTTAAGCAGCCAGATCCAGGGTTGTAATTATTTGGTAACTATTAATGCAATCATTTGGGTGCTACTTTATATAAATTGCTTTTACCAGTACCTGAATACTCAGAGGAAACTGCACCACACTCATACTACATTTTATTAGCCCAAGAGTGACATAGAACTCCCACCAGTCATAAAGGATTTGATTTCCATTAATTCTATCTGTATTGTTTACTTAAAAGTACAATAAACAGAAGACTTCCAGCAACATGTTAAAGACTTTATATTGTACTGTGATTACTTAATCACTCCCCATCAACCCAGGTATTCATATCACCCATTTAACAGTTAACTATTAAAAATAAAATAATAAAATCACAGATACCTACTCTGATTACTAAAAAATTAAAGCAAGAAAAAGACAGCTCAATGATTAGCAATTACTAACAAATTTCAACCCCAATTTTAGGCTAAAAACATTCTAAAAACTAAGTAATACAAATTTTCTTTCTCCCAAAATGTCTGGATTCTCCTAGGAGGTGAAATAAAGGCTAAAATTATAGGTGAAACATAATTCTATGGCTCCAAGTCTTTATTATCCAATTAGCATTCCCAAGACAATATAGCTGTACACAAAGTAATTATCCATTACACAGATTAAAATGGCAGGTCCTGTTTCAAGAACATCCAAATTTTGTTTTGATGAATAGATGCTATGCTCTCATGAACACAACTAGCTATTATCACAAAACTTGAAGGAGAGAGTCACAGGCCATGTTAATTAATATAGTTAATGTAAGAGATCAGCTTCAAGAAAATTTAGTAATTAGAAACTGCACTGAAAAACTATACTGACAATAACTACAAAATGTTAATGTTAGTATTTCAAATACAAGGAATACTCAACCTTAATACTTCAAACACTTAACCTTTACATAAATGTAAAACACTTTGTAGAAACATGCAAGCAGATCAGCATTCATATAAAATGGGGGTGGGGAATACTTTATAAAATAACATCATTTCCAAACATCAAATTTCAAGAGTAATAGTTTCATTTGACCTCCTGGCTAGAAATTTTGAGGACTAGATTGAAAAGGTTGCCCTAAGATGAAAATATACCTTTCATTCCAACTGTATTCTACAGGTGGTCCTTGCTTAACGACCACTCATTCAGCAACTGTTCAAACTTGTGATGGCGCTGAATGAGTGGTACTTACGATTGGTCCTTGGAAGTTCTGGCCATTGCATTGCCCCTGTGGTCACATGATCATGATCCAGATGCTCAACAACCAGCCCAGATTTCAGAATGTCGCAGTGTCCCACGGTCAAGTGATCATGATTTGCGACCTTCCCTGCCGGCTTCCCACAAGCAGAGTCAGTGGGGAAGCTGGCAGGAAGTCAGAAGTCACAATCATGTGAGGTCCTCACTTAACAATGGTAACTGGGGATTGCCATTGCTAAGTGGCGCGGTCATGTGATGTTGCCCTTCATGACCATATTGCGGTGACAGAATTTCTGGTCCCAATTACTGTGGCTAAGCAAGGACTACCTGTATTTCCTTTACTAGCATGTTGGGCTGCATAATTTGTAGCCCAGAAATGGTGTGTCCCCCACCCCACCCAAAGCTATTTGAAAACCCTTTTGCCAATTCTGTTGAGTAAATTAAAATGAGTGATTTTAATGTCAGATGCAGCAGGAACATAGACGAGGAAGAATTAGTGTGGTGTAGTGGTTAAATTGCTGCACTAGGGGTGGGGAAACAACCTCATCTGGAGAAGGTCACTGGATGACTTTGGGCCAGTCACACTCCTTGGCCTATCCTGCCCATGGGGAAAAAAGAACAGGGAGCACTATGTACATCACTTGAATTCTTGAAAGGAATGCGGTATTTAAATCTAATAAAATATATTTCTGAGAAAAAAATGTGATGATTTCCAAGATGTTGGTTTTTATAACTACCTTCTTACTCCTCCAAGTAGGTGCACTGCAGCACATTCTACAAGACTTATACACAACCTTTAATTTATGGTATAGTTAACACAGCCATTCAGTTCTCTTCAGACTTCAGAATGTTGTATTTTTCATAACACAACATGCAAGGTTAGATGAAGTATCCCTTTCACACTGATGGTCTTTCTACAGCACATAACTCCTATGCTCCACAGCAAATCTGAGTGATCTGTATCCAGGAAGAATGCGAGTACACATATTCATATATTCCAGCTGTAATGGAATTATGATTGCTGTTCCTTTTCCTTCCAGGCGCAAAACAGACGAAGATGGTGCTCAATCCTGCTGTATTCACCATGCTGGATAAATGCAATTAACTTGCAAAATGCAGTCTTATACTTCCTCTCCCTAGAGACAAGCAAAGCTGTACCAAGCAGTACTACATTCTCCACTTAGGCAAATATAATGGATGCAATTAAGAAAAATTCGTTCCTTGGATTCTACTTTTAAAAGACAGTAAACTACTTTTAAACAGAAAGGAGAATAAAACACTCTCATCTTGGTTCTGTAAGGAGGATTATAGTTTCTGAGAGGAAGACAGAGGACATTTACTATTAAGAAAATATGAGAGAATAGTATAGTACATACAGGTAGTCCTCGAGTTACGATTGCAACTGGGACCAGGATTGCTGTTGCTATGTGATGCGGTCAAAAAGTGCGATGTCACATCATTGCAGAGGGTGGGGGAGGTTCTGGGAGGCCTGGTGCAGGCCACCTGTGAGTCAGGAAGGGGGGGCGTGCAGGTTGCATGCAAGCGTAGCTAGACCTGGGAAGGAGGGCGCTGGTGGGTATGTACGTGTGTGCAAGTGAAAACCGGAGAAAGAGGTGTGGGGTGTGTACATGCAAGCACAAGGAGAACGAGTGCAGGGTGCGCATGTGCGTGCAAAGGGAGGCCAGGAAAGAGGGTGCGAGGTGTGTCCTTGCATTTGTGTGAGTGCAGGGAGGCTGGAGAAAGAAGGCACAGGGTGTATGCGAGTGAGCGCAGGGAGGCTGGGGAAAGAGGGTGCAGGGTGTGTGAGAGTGCAGAGAGGCTGGGGAAAGAGGCCATGGAGTGTGTATGAGTGAAGGGGAGTGGTGGTGTGTGTGAGGGAAGAAAGGCGGGAGTGGGCTTACCTGAGCAACTTGCAACCTTCCCCAACAGCTTCCTCATTGACTTTGCTTGTGGGAAGCCAGTAGGGAAGGTTGCAAATTGCGACCATGTAACTGTGAGACGCTGCAATTGGTTGTAAGTGTGAGCTGGTTGGCAAGTGCCCAAAGTTTGTTCACATGACTGTGGGGGCACTGCAACAGCAGGAACTTGGAAGACCAGCCATAAGTCCTTTCGTTCAATGCTGTTATAACTTAGAACAGTCACTGAATGAATGGTCGTAACTTGAGGACTACCAGTAAATTAAGAAAGACATGGATTATAGCTGAAAAACAATTCTTGCATTTCAATAGTTAGCTTCTTTGAAATGCTCTATATTTTTTTAAAAATAGTATTTAATATTCTTTTAAACATTGATTTAATGTAATCAAAACTAACATTTACTATGAAGAAGATATTTCATCCCAATTTGTATTACACATGATGCTCACAGTCTCCTTCCCAGATACTGATCAGTCCATACTTATTTAATTATAACAATGTTTTAGCAATGGATTCCACCAGTTTAATCACTGACAATCATTAATTGTTATACAGCTTTTATTTTTTTTCCACAGCTAGGTGTAAGCAATACAAAACTTCAGAACAAGTTTTGCTTTAACAGCACTGGATTAATCTGCAATACAAATCTATATATATTCACAATTCTCCTTGTGTGATACTAAGAAACAGAATCCTTATTTTCTTCTGACATTTATCTGAAGATTCAGTACAGGCACAATGAGAGCTGGCTGCAATCATATTAAAAAAATTAAGAACAGGTCGTGGATTTCATTTTCTCTCCCCCAACCTAGGAGTGAATTCTTCCAGTCAATTACTTTTAATATTGATGGAGATGTAACACTGAATTATTGTGAAGGAAGGATCTTGAACTCAAATGAAGGAAGTAAGCACCCGTAACCAGGTTAACAGTTGGGTAACAGTTTGTCTGCAGCATCCAAAGTAGCTTATTTATAGAATATATGTAAATCTCTGTTACTCATATTCTGGTTGAAAACATGCAATGAAGTTGAATTAAAGTTAAAACAGCTGCCCTGAAGTGTAGGAGAGAGGGAGACCTGTAAAGTTAAGCACATTTTTAGGAAAAGCAGAAATCAAGACCTGCTGGTCTAAGGACAGTTTAATTCTCCAGCAGTTTACTTTATTTAAAAAGCACCTTTTCATAAGTTTATAAAAAAGAAAAAAAAGAGGCTATCCTTACAAAAGTCACAATCGTAAGCCGGTGAACAAACATTAACTTATCAATTAATGCAAAATTAAAGGCAACAGAAATTTCTTAAACCATGTAAAAGGGAAAAAAAAATCTTTTCAGTGGAAAGTAAAACTTGACAATTAATATGCGATAAAGACAAGGTAATATATCATCCCTTGGATAAAATACACACAAGAGTATTGTATGAAATACACAATCAGAGAGAAAGAGAACATTGTAAGAAGCAAAAGAAAAATGCCAGCAGCCACATAAAATTTGAAAAACACATTTTAAAAAAATAAAGAAATGCCTATGAAAACCTACACACTGAACATGAAACATACTTCTGGCATTACTTTTTATGCATTAACCTAGAAATTAAAACTGATTTTAATGGCATATATTTAATTTCATCTAGTTTCAAACTACTAATGGGAAAGAAATTAAATATTTGAAAGCTACATCAGAGATGATGTTTCTGCTTCAACAGCGCCATCTAAAACAGGGTTATAACTAGAAATGTTGAAACCTAGGAAGGATTTTTAGGAAAAAAAAAAAAAAAAGGGAGCACAAGAGGTGAAGGAAACTGCTTACCCTGAAGGAAGAAGATGAGAAAATAAAGTACACAGAGATGAGTCCTGGAGAAGATCACCTGAATTACAGCAATTCTTGGGGGTAGGACCCAAGAACGGTTGCCCTCCAAACATAATTAGTGCCAAGCCTGAGAAAAAGAAACACTGTTACTAAGTTAATGCAGGGTTGGGAAGGAAGAAGTGAGATGGAGGCAGAAGGCAAAGAAAGAAGAGGAGGACAAGACATACAGAAGCTATTTCTAAATTAAGACACGTAAAGGGAAACAGAAGAAAGGACATTCTCTGTTAATCCTTGTAATATTAGTAGACTGAAAACATCTACTGCAGAAGTTTAGTGTGATAATATGAAGAATTCTAAGTTTCTTCCCACACAGTGCTCCCTTTTAAGACAAAATTGGCATATTAGTGTTCAGTTAAACAAAATGAAAACCATGGCATCTTATTTCTAATTGCTACTTCTATTCATTTCCTCAAAATTTCCTATATGCCTTTCCAGCAGCACAAGTCCAAGTTTATACATTCTAATTACTTCAGTACCGCTCTGTATATAAGAAATGTCAATGTTATATAGAGATGAGAAATGTTTAGAAAAGACTCAAAACCAGATTACTAAGAAAATCTACAGGGTCTTAAGGAATTTTGCAATCCCTTTATGTTATTTCAAACACTTTCTTCTCCTGCAGAATTTTACATAGTTAAACATTTTCTGTGTATGAAATTCTTACTGAATGTGGTAGGAAAGTAAAGGACTTGACAGGATTTAACAAAAAATAGGTGTGTCACCAGGAAGACGAGAAACATCCATAAAATAAAAATCCCTGTCATTACAATGTTTTATAACCTTGATGGAGCAGAAAAAGCAAGCAGCACTCTTTTGGTCCCGCATACACATTTTCATAAAGTGTTATTGATAGCGTTATGAAAAAAACACACTTTAGGCTTCATCTTCTTTGCCCAAGTTTACATGTGATATTCTAAACTGGGCCCCAAAACCAATTAAACATATAAGAGCCACTGACCTCAAAGCTTATCTAACTTTCTCTGAATTGTGTAATAAAGGATGAGTTTGTACGGAACTGTTTATTTCTAAAATTAAACTTAAAAATATATTTTATAATTGTGATGCACTATAAAACCTGAAAATATTATTTTGACAGTTATATTTTGAGGAACACAATAACAATTAGAAAAAATGCATTTATTGTAATACATTACTGAAAGAATATACTAAATGGATTTTAAACAAAATTACCATACTACCAAAAGATTTATATAAACTCTTGTAAAACCTATTGTAAAAGATATCCAATAATATTAGCTATACTACATTAGGTGCTTTAAAATATTAACATTCAATTGATAGCCACTAGATGAGTTATTAAATTCAATGCTATTGTAACCCAGGTAATTTACACCAGAACTTGCACTGTAAAAATGGTTAAAAGCTCTGTACCAACAGAACAGAGTATGTGTAGCTCAGGGTTGAACTGTGGAGTCCTTGGGGTTCTCTGAGCTTGGTTGTTTTCTTGCAAAGGTTTCATTACCCGGCTAGGTAACATCTTCAGTGCTAGAAAGGAATGGGGTTTGCTCTCTGTTTATATATAGCGGCTTGCCTCCGCCAGTGTTGGTGTCTCCCCCCCCCCCCAATTCCTTGATTAGGGTATTGTTTGCTGCTAGATTGTATGTCTGGTGATACTCTTGGTGTTAATCTCTGCTTATCTGGGTGATGATTGCTGGTGAGGAGCTGTTCTGGTCTTTTGTTTCCTTTTTATTGTCTCTTTTGATTACTGTGTAGATGTTGTTTATCTCTATGTGCCTTTTGATGGCTATCTTCTCTGAATACCAAGCTTCCAGGAAATCCCTCACATTTTTGGATTTAGCTTGGTCTAAGATGTTGACAGTTTCCCAGGTGAAACTATGGTTATGTCTGTCCATGTGTTGTGAGATTAAGGAGTTTTCATCATGTCTTCTGGATGCGCTCTGCTAGCCTTCTGCCTGTCTGTCCTACATAGTGGTTAACATAACTCTTCATATTTAATATTCCTTGCAATCTTACTAAAGGTTTTCAAACATCTAACCTCTACAAACATCTAATACAACTTCAAACACAGACTAGAATTGCAAGGCTATTAACAACCATCACAAGTTCTTTGAAAAAGAGATTTAGCATTGAGCAATATGATTATTTCTATCTTAAATACCACTACTTCCATCCTTAAGGGCAACAGCCACAGAGCACCAGAATTCAAAAATAAAATATAATCCAGACTATTCATTCTTATCCTGTATAGTCTGCCCAAGGCATTTGGGCCTTCAACTTGAAAAGACCAGATCAATTGATTGATCTCTCTCTTTCTCTCTTACACAGACGCGCAGACAGGGGGAAATAAATTTGTAAAAACATTTTTTTAAAGAAGAGGAAATTCCTGTTTGGAAAGGCATTATATATCAAGATAATGTTGATATGAGTAAGAAAAATCACAAGATTTTAATTATATCGTCAGCTAAATAAACATGCAGATATTTTATATGAATAAAACCACTGGTTTGAAGAAAAATGTATTTTGTTTTAAGATGTTACACATATGTGTAACATTTTACACCTTATAATACATATATTACTTATCCTAGTAAAGGTATTTTATTGTGTGCACAAAAGTGAGAAAACCTCTAAGAAAACTGCAGTTCAAGTTTTCATGTTACATAAAATGTACTATCCAATTAATTTATATCAACATTCTAGTTGATTAAACTATTTTAAAACAATCTTTTTGGATTAACTAATCCAGCCAACTAAATATTTAAATTCTTTTTAGAGTATCAATTCTGAGAAATCTATAGTACATTTGGAATTGCAATGAAAACAGATGAGGCTATACTTCTGTTAAAATAAAGATGATTTTATCCACATTCTTCTGCTATAATAACAGAGTGATAAATCAGCTTTGACAATGTTAGATGTTATAAATTAGAGGTGGACAAGCAATGGCGCAATGGCTGCGTACAGCTCTCATTAACAAAGCCCCAGAGCATTCCCAGTTCACATAAAAACACTATTTTATGATTGCATGATTTCTTCTATTTAAATCTTACAATCCACCCCAAATCAACCAAAACTAGCCTCTTGGGTGATATTATAATGTCACAGATCAAGTCAGTGAGGCCCAAAAATAATTAATAGAAAAAGGATTCCGCCCTCCTCAGTTGCTAGCAACAACGGAATTGGACTAGAAGAATGTCTGTGTACTGCAGGACAATTAAATAAGCAAGTGTGAATAGTGTGATTCTCTGAATAAAAACTCTGCGCTACACTGCACAATAATAACATACTAGATTGAGTTGAACAATGCTGCATCCACCATATGGCTCTCAGGAGCAGTCTTCAAAACCATGACACCAATCTCCCTTCATGGATAGGAGAAAATAATTATGATCGCTACTGTCCTTGATCTTACTTTAAGAATGGCTTAAAAAAAGTTTTTGTGTGTTATTAACAAATGCATGGATACCACAAGAACAATTTTATGAAAAATATTAAAATCACAATTCCAAACGCCATTAATATAATTGGTTCACTGAATAGCAAGGACTTTCATAAGGGCTATTATTTTTGGATAATCAGATCAGAATCAGTGGACCACGCCACTTACTCTTCATAAAATGAGTGTGCCTTAACATGTATCCTATACAGGTAGCATGAAAAAAGATCATGATGAAGCAAACATCTTCATGGTCAGGAGCCCACTCACTTTCCCATCCTGCCCTCACTGGTTGATCCCTGCAGTTACATGAATGAAATCACTTTTTACACAAAAATTATAACTACACCCTCTCCTCATTTAGCATTCCAGTGACTTTGTTGTTAAGCGAAATGGTTGCTAAGTGAACATGTGACTGAGAGAAAGAGAGAGAGATGCTGCAAAGATCACTGGTTGCTGCTGTCTCATTCAAATAAAGTTCTCTTGTACAGGGTCCTGTGCTTGATCCATTCCCCGCTCCCCCTTTTTTTTTGCCTCCTTGCAGGGTGAAGAGATTGCTTAAACAAGCTATCTCTCCCTGAGCTGCTTTTCTCTGCAGTACAAATTTCCCTAAAAAGTGCTAACTGCAAGTGGACAAGCTCAGCTCTTTGACCTTAATTAGTTGATTACAACCCTCATGCTGCTGCCTGAAACTGACCAGACCTTAATCACTTTCACACTGAAGACTTTTGTTGTCAGCAGCAGAAAATTTGGTTGTAAATGTCCGCATAGGTCAGAAAATGAATTATTACCATTTATTGCTATTGTATTTGTGGATGGTTGCTTACTGAGGTAGTTGCTAAATGAGGAGTGGCTGTAATTAATAAAGACAGAAATTAAAATAAGGCTGTAATCCCAAACTTGCGTACTTCAAGGCTATCAAAATCAGTGTGAGTAACTTCACAGAAACTACATTTAAGAGTGCTGATACAAAATATGCCATTATTTCTTTTTTTAAACAGTGAATGTCATGGGATAGTGGGCCATGAAACCAAACTGGGATTGCTCTCTCCCACTCTTTATAGCCCCTGATATGCTCACTAGCACCAGGCTTTTCTCCCCCCCCCCCCCCGGTTTGGGAATATGTTTCTAACCCCCCCTTTCTTTCAAACAAGCATTTTGCTCTCCCCCGCTTTATTGCCACTCAGATTGAGTCACCTCTGTGTCTGCCATTTCAAAATCTTCTGTTTTTCAATTCTGTTTTATTTAAATAATTTCTGTAACTTTGAAAATCTAGAGAATGTATACAGAAGCCTTTTGATGAAAGAAAATGAACATAGGAGTATAACTCTTTGACCTTTCAAACACAAAAGAATATGTTTCTACTTATACACTGCATATAAAAGCAGATAACCTGCAACCTATCTCCAACTCCAACGCTGAATAAAAGTCAAGTTTGTGAGCCTTGCCAATTTAGATGTTAAAATACTTACTGTGTAAGACCCTATGAGGAAAGCTGCATTGGCTTGCTTTTTCTGATCCAAACCACAATAATGAACAATCTTCTTCCTTAACATGGTAAAGGACTGCATCAAGAAATGAACAAAGTTATAATTGGACTCCTTGGATTTTAAACGTATTAATTAATGAACTTAAATAGTCCAAATACATCAGATAACATGCAGAGATACTGCATTTAAGAAGTAACACAGTGGCAGTTCCATGACAACATCTACTATAAAAAAAGAACATGGCATTTGGACTCTTATACATAACAAAGAGATAACAAGAGAAAAATTAACATTAGAATTAATATTTTAAGACAGTGTTTCTTAAAGTGTGGTCTGAGGCCCCCTGGAAGCCCCCCCCAGACCCTCTCAGAGGTCTGCAAAATCAAAATTATTTGCCAGATATTAAAGATATTTGCAAACATTTTAAACAATGTAACTCTTCTCATTATTATTTATTTGTTTTAAAAAATAGCATTTTTCCACGAAAAATATTTTATTTATGTTAATATCTAATGGATTTAATATTGTTGTTTTTACATGATTCAATAAATAAACATTTTACAAATACATCAATTTTAATTATTAATATGGTAAATATCAATAAATACAATCCATACAAACAACAGTTCTTTTGGGGTCATCCATAATTTTTAAAAGTGGGAAGGGGTCCTGAGAGCAAAAAGTTTAAGAAGCACCGTTTTAAGCTAATACGTAGTTTAATGAAATAATTTAGAAGGTTCCAACATGCTTGACTGATTGGCTCATTCAATATTTTTGATCAATTCAATTATAGAATGAAGTTATTATAGAACAATGTTTCTCAGCTTTGCTGGTTTAAAAAATCCAATTAATTTACACAGTGGTTTAAGATGTATAATTCTTTTCCTGCCTGTGAGAAATCATTATTCGTTTACAGCAGAAAGGGTGCAACATAACCTAGAACATACAGTGTCCATATCCCTGAAGACATGTATCTACAAAACATCCAGCTCTTAAGGACACTAAATCACTGAAAGCATAATTACCATGAAATGGAGTTTTGCAGAGTAATTTGAATAATATAATTCAAGAATTAGGCCGCCACATAATATTTTAAATTCCAGACTGACAACTCATCATCTGCAAAGTGTTTAATCTCAAGAGTATAGCTATGTGTTGAGTAAGATTTTGAGTTTCATATTTCAATAGAATTTCAAAAGCTGAATACTTTATTACACAGACATCTGCCAAATAGGCTTTTATATTTTCTTTAATATTAGACAGATTAATACTAAGTAATTGGAAGCTGCATGAAACATCTGGAAAATCATTTGAATTGTGTTTTGTTGATACTACTGCATTTTAGAAGTTCCAATGGTTTTCACAATGCCACATATCATGATAGTGTCAACTATGACTGACACTACTGGATACTGCTTTTATACTTGCCTGAAAATAACTGGCTAGTTACCATATAGCTCAGTCAGCTGTTACATGTGATTACTTACAATGAAAAAAAAAGAGATAAATCACAAGCTATTTATTTGTATCATGACACATTTGATAAAAACAAGCACAGTAACTAAAAATTATTTCACTTTCAAAGAAATCATGAAAACTAAGCAGATATTGTTGCTGCTATTTATTCATACATTAAAGCACATCCCCAAAGAATATTGGGACTGTATTTTCAGTATTATGCTTTATATAATAAGTTGACTAAAGTGTGACAGTACTACCATTTTCAGGAACATGAAGAACCATGAATATGGATAAGCTGTTAAAAAAATACATATTAAAGAAATATGCTTCTGTAACTAAAGGCCAGACATTGTTAAGTAACCAGTACAATGCATTCCAGGGAAGGGAGGGCACATCAATCCCACAGTTCAAGTTTCTTCTGCTCCTGATATTACTAGGACTAAGTTTTGTATGTTTGTGTTTCTACCTTTAATCATTAGCCACATTATGAATTCCCAATTATGAATACTCTGAAATAAAAAAAGTAAAACTTATCACACTTATTTTCCCACCCTTCTGGCAAACACATTCTCCTTCACTAGGGTAACAACATGAGTAGCAAAATAAATCTTAAGAGTTTATTACTTCATCTGGGAGGTGGGTATGAAATAATTAAAAGGTGCATACTGGACAAACAGAAAAGAATGTTCACTCCTTCTAACATTTTATAAAGAAACTCAGAATGACCGAACTATTAGATTTTACCTTTAATTTTTTATTTAGCTTGCAACAGTATCTGTAAATCATTGCCAGATTGAGTGGGCCAAAATCTGCATAGAAGCTTGGAAAAAGGGGAGGGAGAAGGAGAAGAGAAGGACAGGGAAGGAAAAAAAAAGACCTTATTGAAACGTCTGTTCAAAAAACCACATTCTCTCCACATGCTCCCACTGCACTGCTTAAATTACAATAAGCAGGCATGATAACTGGCATCGTATTTTCCCCCCAATCTCTTTCTAGTTAACCGTTGAAACACGCTGTAACTATTGGTGGGAAAAAAATTATGCGAGGCTTACATTCATTGTCAAATAGGTCTACAGTGCCTCCTAGATTATAAAGTCAATAAACGGTGAAACCACTTTAGAACTTGTAATACAATATTTTGTAGACACATCTTAGATTAAAAGGTAAAGTAAAGGTGACTAATTCAATAATATACACATAATGTGCTGCAAATAGATTAGACAATTAAGGGTACATATAAGGCTAAAGTATCAACTCACAAAGAGAGCTGATTGATTCAACTCTGCATGATTCATTGATCTGGCCTTGCTTCTCTCTATAAGCCAGTACTCTTGGGGTTCTAACTGATCCAGTTCTTCACTGGATGTAACTGAAGAAGAGCCAACAGATGCGGAGACAAAATCAGACTGCTCATCATGGCTAAATAGGACATTGCCTGTTGTATTTTTAAATACATCTCTACTCTGAACTAACTTTTTAACCAATATTTATGTATTAATTCATTCATAATATTTATAACCTACCCACCATTCAGAGGATCTTATGGCAGGTTACACTGACAGAGAGGCACCATAAGGACAACCAATGTGATTGGACTATGGTTGCTAAATGTGAGATTATAAGTGTGTGTTGTAAGCCGCCCAGAGTCCCCCATTGTGGGGAGATGGGCGGGGACAAATTAAATAAATAAATAAATAAATAAATAAATAAATAAATAAATAAATAAAATTATAAAGCCAGGTCATCATTTGCACCATCTTGAACTCCAGGAGAATACAAAGAAACATATCTATGACTCATGCAGAAACAGAAGACACATATCCTGATTGAAACTTTTATGAATGAACAGATGCTTAAATGTAGGTGCTCTCTTCAGAATTCCAATCAACACATCCATATAAAATAGTTGGGAACAAAGCCAGTCCAAACATGAAATACCTAAGTTAGAATGACTTTATAGTTTTGCTTCCCATTCATGATGGATACATCTTCTGTAAACAATGTGCAAGGAATAACATGAAAATTCTTAGTCAACTAGTGCTATCTAGGGGAAAACAGCTAAGATTATTATTTCACAGCCAAGAAATATCTAAATCTAGGGCAGCATTTCCCAATTTTTTCCTTCAGATCTTTTGTGTTTAACTCCCAGAACTTCCAAAATAATTGGACGGAACTAGAATAGGGAAGACTGCCCTAGAGGAAGACAAATCAACATCTAAACATTTGAGGCACATAGACAGCAATTTCTTTTAAGCTCTGGCAGCCAAAGACCCAAACAACTTGAAAACTAAACAACCATTTCCCCTTAGCACAGTGAAATGTTATGAGAAAACCTTTTAGACAGGTGCATAAAATTGACACCTACATACCAATTCCCCTGGACTGCAAGATTATTCTAATATAATTCAACTGATTCATATCATTAAAATGAATTGAAGTCTCTAGCTTTAACCCAGTAATCTATTTCAACCATCTCAAGGTAAATACGAAATTGTTGCTCACAATAACTCCCTAATGCTATGGTGAGATACCATGGAAAGATGACAGGAAATGTTTTTGAGTCTATCCACCATAAATAGCACTGCAACTCCATTTTCATTTGCAATAATTGCAGTAAAGAAGGCTATAGGTTCCCATATTTAGTGCTTTGGATTGATATTTGTAACTTCTGGAGGATTCTCTGCAGGCCTTTAATGAGAATGCTGCATACCAGTGACGGCAAACCTGGTATACAGCATTTTAGGTGACCCGACAACTATTTTCCCTGCTTGAGTGACCAAAGGAACTGAGTTTGTTTTACTCGTATTTCATTTTTGTAATTATTTGACGTTTCTTTATATAATACATAGCACCACACATGATTGGACTGTATTTTTTTAAATAAATGAATATGTAAAGAATTATTTCACTTTTGTTCAGGGGGTGGCACGCCAGCAGAATCCAGTTAGGCATTTTCCGAATTTTGGACATGCCAAGCTCAAAAGGTTCACCATCACTACTGTACACCAACATAATATCTCCTTCTCTTTATTTCAACTGCTTTTCATTCAGTGATGCACTGTCCAAGCCACTTTTCCCTACTTGGGGCTCTCTAGATGTACTGGATATCCACTGCCATTATTGTTAACCTCTCACTAGAGCTAAGAATTCTAGAACATCTGGTAGGCCACAAGTTTCCCAGTGTAAATTCATGAAATGTGGATCTTTCAAGTATTTTTAGCCACAATAATTAATCAATGAAGCATGCTTAGCCTCCATACTAGAAAATGCACTGCCCAACTGACCTTTTTCGGCTTGGAAACAAAGAAGGAATGGACCTGATTAATACTTGGATGGGATACAATTGCGGTATTACATTAAGTTGTAAGCTAGACTGGGAAGTCAAAAAACATCCTGGAAGAATGCAGTGGCAAATTATTTCCATTTTGCTGTCAAGAAAACTACACGGAAATGTTTATGAAGTCACCAGAAGTAAGAGCTCAACTCAATGGAGACTCTGAGGACAGGGACATTTATCTTTATTTTTCAATTCAACATGAATCATGTTTCTTCAACATGAATTATGCTTCAGATCAGTTAAATGTAATAATGCAAAATATAAAACATCAAGATATTTATACAGTTAAAGAAATAAATATATCAATTTGCTTCCAAGTTTAAACTTTAGAAAAAGATCTTAACATTCTTAAACTCCTGGGAATTTGTTTAAATTTTTGCCTGGTATCTCTAGGAAGAACATCATAAAGTTAAAGACCCCCAACTTAAAATGCTCTTTCCCACTTCCAGCATTCCATTTTTTGGTTCTTGGAAAACACTGATGGATATAGATGCTAGATTCTTGCAGCAATATAATGACTTCTGTTTTAAATAAACTTTCTCTACCTCCATCTAATTTTCATTTATAAAAATGATATACATACTACAAAAGTTTTAAACAAGCTTCAACCAATCTCATAATAAAAATCAAATAGTGTTTGCAAAACAGAGGCTGTGCGTTCTCAGTAGCAGTAAGGAAAGGGAACAAATCACTATTTACTGTGTTCCTTTTATTTAGTCCCAATGAAATGAAGTAAAAATACATTTCCTTATATTAACATCTTATCTTCTTCCTTCCCTTTTCACTGCCACTAATTTTAGCTGCTAATTGTTCCAACTGTATTTTACAAAATTACTTCTTCTGAACTACGCGATGCACTTTGGCACTTCAAGACACTCCCTAGGTTCCTGCCAAGTCCTTCTGACATTTGCTTTTTATTTTAAAAAATTAGGAAAGGAAATAAATATGCGGGGCAACTGAATACTCTACTTTTCAGACAGTTCAGTCAGCTTAAAGCTATCTTTGTAGTAAGCCAGCACATTACTATATTTTGGGAGAGCAAGTATTCTCAGACTGTATTCCTATTTCATCACCTCATTCTTTGCAACCAGGCAATCCCTCTATGTAGAGCCAGTTTGGTGTAGTGGTTAAGGTATCAGGCTACAAACCAGGAGACCTTACGTTCTAGCCCCATTTTAGGCATGAACCAGCTGGGTGACCTTGGGCCAGTCACTCTCTCTCAGCCTAGGACGCAGATAATGGCAAACCACTTCTGAAATCTTGCCAAGAAAACTGCAGGGATTTGTCCAGGCAGTCGCCAGGAGTGAACACTGACTTGAAGGCACACACACATAAAAAACCCTCTAGACAGACTATTTTAATGATGTTCACAGCACTCCAGATATTTTGAGAAACCTGAAAATCTCCTACTTTAGTACATTTTAGTAGTTAAGCATTTCCTATCATGGTACTAGAAAGTAGGACTCTAGGAAGATTCAGTTCAAAGCAGACTTGACTGAATTTTCAATCTGAATAAATTATCTGTTGAAAGCAACAAATCAATCAAGCTTCTTGTTTTGGTTTCAATTACTGAACTAATTCAACCTATTTAAATAGATTGAGATATATACCATGGCCACCCAATGAAGCTGAATGCTGGGAAATTCAGGACAAAAAAATAGGAAGTAATTTCCTGTGTAGAGAGCCAGTTTGGTATAGGCTTAAAGGCATCAGGCTAGAAACCACAGCCGGGTAACTTTGGGGCAGTAATGGGAAGAAGGCAATAGCAAAAAAGTTCTGAAAATGTTACCAAGAAAATTGCATGGATTTGTCCGAGCTATCATCAGGAGTCCAGACTGACATGAAGGCAAATATATAAAATTTACACATACCAACATGTAAGGTATAGAGAAATCATGCCATGATTCCTTGTCACAAGTAGTGGTGGTCAACAATTTAGACTACATGAGTCAAACTTATGGAGAATAAGGCTATGAGTTACTAGACACAATATATATACTACTTCTAGGATCAAAGGTGTCTGACAGGCCCCAGCTGGCCAATGATAGAAGACTAGATATCTATATTTATTTTATGAGAAAGTTTCTCAATGTATTCTTTAAATATGCTGTTGCTCATATTTATTTCCGTCTTACAGAACAAGGGAAGAATATTATACTTACTTTTCATACACAAATTCATCATCTATGCAGAAATAGTGTGTACTTGTACTACTGCTTTTTGGTTTATGGAACAGAATGGCAAAATAAAGACGATCTGAAATTGAAACAAACAAAAACACCGAACTAGTATTTATAATGAACACAAAAACAATTGTAGAAAATGTGCTGATAGATTTATGTAATTTTTTTAGCCAAGTTACAACTGCAAAAATAAAAACCTCCATTCAAAATCTGAGGCTATTTTCAGGAGATTGGCAATATAAGCATTAATAACTATTCAATATGGTGTAGAGGATGAATTGTTAAATTTGGATATGAGAAATTCATATTCATACCCTGAGTTGTCAAAGACAAGTCTAAACTACTGCACTGAAAGTACAATCCTTTTCTCTGCCACATTAAAATAATTATTAAAGAGCCATTCACACATGTGAATCATGTGAAGGAACATTACATGTTAATACAGTACAGCTGTATTTATGGCCTATCGCTGAAATTACTGGCCTCACTTCCTAATACATAAGTTAGAAATGGAGTTATGCAATATATATCTCATCACAGTGTTTTCTAATCTTGGCAATTTCCTTGTTTGGGGACTTTTAAGTTCCAAAACATGAAGAAAGCCCACTGCTGGTAGGTACTCATGTATAGACTTTCTCTTGCAGATATATTCATGTTACTCATGGACACTAAATATGAGGTGAATAACTTAACATGGTCTCTAAGCAGAGTTGCAGAAGGGGCACAGTCCTGTTCTTCCCATGACTAATTTTTATGCAACATACGCAGTCGGAGATCTTAAATTATTACTATCTGTGACAGTTAGATTTCTTAAACAAAGGAAAAAATCAGTTAAAAGGCTGGTGGGAAATATAGATAAAAGTAGTGGCTAGGACATAATTCATCTCTAATTGGTTGGTAAAGCTCTGAAATTAAACTGGGGAAAGAACATAGTTATTTTTACAACTCTCTTTTGAAAGCAAAGAAGCTTTTGTACATTGCACAAAAGCCAAAACTGTGAACAATGCTAACTTAATTCTTTCTGAATAAAAAATTTCAAGGGACTGCTACATCATTTGTTACATTTGTAAAACAACTAGCCCAATGCTATACTAACAACACTTGAGATGTCCTATTATGTCCCAATGAATTTATTTCCATGTAAATATGCTTATTCCACAACTGTTCAGTACAATCACAAGACTGTTGAAAAAAACTTCAGCCTACATATCTTACCACAAAATGTGGAAGTCCTAATGAATGCAAGTGTTTGTTGCCCACACTTCAATTAAAATGGCAAAAATTTGTGTATGTGTAGGCAAAGAGGCTAGTAGACACACCACCAATTACTGGAAGTCTGCAATTTGGGGAGTTTTGGGGAAGAGGCTAAAAACTTTAGACACAATCATTTCCACTTACTCCTAAAATTTAAATGGCTTACAGATTAGGTTTCGAGAAAGAGAGGCAGAAAAATTCTTTGTTATGCAGCATACCTGCTGTACTGCTGTTTTGTTTTAAACCACTTATCAATGTATCATATATCAAGAAAAGGCCTGAAAACCCCCACCCGAGGAACTAATTGGCTTCTCTCCCCACTTGCAAAAAACTGCTGCCTGTTCCGTCGAAATTTTAAACGCACAACACGGGGACACCATTCCCCTGCCCGCATTTTTTTTTAAAGCTCCGCTGTTTCCTTACCTTTAACCAACTCCACGCAGAAGGGCAAGCGCTTGGCGGCGTTCATCCCTGTTTATCAACATTTAACCTAGAAACCAGGGACTGGGCGAGGAGCACGGAGCTGCTGGAAATGGCTGCTGCGGAGGTCGCTCCTGACTTTTAGAGCCGCGGACAGAAACTCCTAAGGCTCTCCCCTTCCTTGGAGTTACTAACCGCAGCGTCCCTATTCTATTTTCCAAGGGGGAAAAGGAGCGTTTCCCGCGCCAAGGCGAACACCAGAACGAGGGGCGCTCCGAAAAAGGCGCCACAATTCTCGTCCATTAGCCCTTTCCCTCTGCTTTACCGCGGCTCCCTCCTTCAGCAGGCAGTCTCGAGGGTGCCGCCAGCCCTTCCCGCGCGCTTTCTTGAGCCCCCTACGCCAGCCCCTTCTTGAGCCCAAGGAGTAATTTCCAAACGCCGGACCGCCGTGCCTGCCTGCAAGGGGCCTCAAGAGCAACGCGCGGCAGGCGCCCCAACTCGCTGTTCTGAACGCGACGCCAGCTCCTCTGTTTCTGGGCCAAAGGACGCCTTGACTACAGTTTTCCAACAATCATTAACGCGTCCCCTTCCTTCAGTCAAAGGCGGCTCTCGAAGACTTCACGCCGAGCAGCAGCCATTGGCTGGCAAAGCAAGCAGAGCCCCTCCTTGCCAGCCACTCGCCACTGCTGCCCTTCTCACTGTAAGGAACCGCTCTTGCCCAGTCCAGGAGCCTCCCTGAAACCTCGGCCTAGCCTAGCTGCTGATGGGAGGAATGGAAGATTTTGATCACCGCCTGGCAGGCCGGCCTCTGTTCTTTCCTGGCCGCCTGGTGTGTTTCTCTTGCCATTCTGGCAAAAACCATTCCCACTCCACCGCAATCGCGCTTGGCAACACCATACCGACCCTGTCGCCACCAACATCGCATGTGGAACCAGGCCGAATTGTAAAGGCACTTGTAAAATGGTCACAGGGCACATCTTAACTCTCACTGCATCCAAGTGCTGCCTGCCCACGAACCACAAGCACTTTCTGCATTTTTTGTTGGCCATACTACGCCCAGCTAATCTCAATAGTTGAACAAGCACTGGTAACATGTTATACAGGTTGCTATTTGATCATCCTATATGAAAAGTGCTAGGTATTTTATTAAAAATCACTTATTTTTCATGGGCTTTTAAAGGGGAAGGGAAAAAAGCAATGCTAAATTTGTTTAGAACTCTCTGCAAAATCAAACAGGGATTTATTTTTTTGTGTGTTTAAGGTTACAACCTGAGCTAGAACTGTCACTAAACCAACATTGGGCAGGCTCAGGCCCTATCTGCAGAATAGGGTCAGTAATCCTGATCTTGCAGAATCTGTACAATTCTTGTAATGATAACATGAAGGGCTTTAAACTGCTCATAACAATACCTGAAAACAAAGTAACTTTTGGGTATCTTGTATGCAAAATAGTGCAAATGTCATAGTTATATAGGATAGTTCATTCATATCACAGATGCAATCACAGATGTGTTGCAATAGCATGTCAGATGTGTCCATGGAATAAATCTAATGTTTTATTTTCTAGTTACAACAATGCTCACAAGTAGACAACTTTCCCAATACCAGTATTAATACATTATGAAACTCTCATCCCTAGCAGTCTCCATGAACTCTGAATGTAAAAAGAATTTGCACACACAAGAGTTTCTACGACTGTAATGGAAAGTATAATACAATAGTCAGTTTATCATAAGTAAAGGTAACAGACTTATAGTATATGTTGTTATGCTTTCCAGTCATAACTGCAGCTTTAACATTTTATTCAGTAATTCAGAGAGATGAGGGATCTATAGAGAAATGCACTGAAGTTTGATATGGCAAATGGTCAACAAAGCATTCAGAATCCCCCTTTACTACAGTGTAAAGACTAACGTATTTATTACAGCATTAATAAATTTTACAGAATGGAATTCACATCACCTAATGCATTCTGTATTTCAAGTATGTATAGATCTAACCCAAAAATGTCAGAGGGAAATGGAAATATACTTACAGTAATAATGATCAATTAACTGATCATCCAAAAAACAGTTGTTGGATAATATAAAGTAAGTTTCCTTGCTTTGTTTACACAGTAGTTAATTTTGTGTTGAAAAATCAGTTTCAATGGACTATAAATATTAAGAGATTTGGCCTGCACTAATACAGATGACCACTAGAGGGCGGCCAGGTGTTAGCATTTTTTGTTTGTTGCCATCTAGTGGTCATCTGTTTTTGTGCAGCCCAGATCTAGTAACCATAATTATTAGATTCCACAAAAACTTTTGCAAAGGATGGAAATGTTTTCATTCATTTTATGGAGTGGTAGGAGAAGAAAATGGTGTGTGGTCCCAGTTCCCCAAAATAAAACTGTTTAAAATAATGTTTTTAACATTCTGCATAATTTTATCATGTACTTCTCACTATTTTAATAATCTGGCAAGCAATAATGCTTGAATACAGAAAAACATATTTATTTATTTATGCCTGAAGCTCTCTTCCTTGTCAAAAAAAGTGGTACAGTAATAGGAAGTTAGTCATAGTATATTTAAGATGCTATGTGTAGGGAATGGAGGAGTTTCAGGGTGCAAATTTTTAAAAACACTCATAGATCATTTTTTAAATCTGTTAATATACCTATTGCTATGAAGGAAACCCAGTAATTTTGTTATCTTTTTTTAAGTACACCATAACAATTGCAGTTGAGCTCTGAGGAACTTCCAAGTTCTGGACTTCACAGATATGACATATTTCTCTAACAAGATCAAATCTTGCTCCTCCCAGTAGTAAATCTTGCTTCTCCCAGTAGTAGTGCCAGGCTTTGCACCCAGCTACAGGAAGTCATGAGGCACATGTGCAAGGCACAGCTAGGCACATTGGTTCACTGAAGTGCCAACCAGTCCTGGGAAGGAAAAAGAAGCTATGTAAGTCTTGTCATAGTTTAGATGACTGTTACTTGTTTGTGCAAAGCCACTCTTACTATTTTCTTTTGACAGTTACATGAAGAGTCAGATGAGCTTTGTCACTACTAACTGAAAAACCTTTGGATTTCACAGGATGACAGCTGAACCTGAGCACAGCCAATATAGAATAGCATGAAAGGTGATCACTATCTTTGCCCTCCTTTCTTTCAGAAAAAGAAAAGACCAAGCTACCACTGCAGATTGAGGTGATATTTCTTGAAGGTAATACCTGGCTCTCCTTCAAGGCAAAGTGTTAAAATACAACAATCCCTGGAAGACTTCTGAAAGGTTAAGCTCATGCAGTCAAGGTACATATTGTGATTCTGGAAATTTTGCCCAGGAGGGTTGATGAGTGGGGTGGAATAATCCCTAATGCAAAGATATCTGCTTGTTCTTCACTGCCTAGGTTGGATGTAGCATAGCATACTTCATCTTAAAGCAAGGTACCATCCCAGTCTCTTCCATATTTGCAACAATTTCTTAAAAGCTAATATAACTATTCTTATTTCATAGCTTCAATATGGTTTACATATAATCACTGTTCTATATTACATACCACAGTCCACTGTCAAGATTCATATATTGTTTAGTTCTGACTTACTGATTAAACCACAGCGACTGATACACACTTAATGCTAAGTCATGGTTTATAAACCACAATGGCTAGATTCATGTATCATGCAAAGGCAAAAACCAATCGAACCCCATTATTGTTAGTATTTGAATCGAGTCACTGTGTTAATGCTATAAATCTGTGGTCTTAATCTTTTAATAACTGTAACTATAGTACTTATATGCCAAATACAGGTAGACCTCACTTAATGACTGTGCTGTTTAGTGACCATCTGAAGTTACGACAGTGCTGAAAAAGTAACTTTACAACTGGTCCTCGCACTTACGACCATTGCAGTGTCCTGCAGTCACATGATCACCATTTGCATGCTTCACAACTGGCTTCTGACAAGCAGAGTCAATGGAGAAGCCAGCAGTAAAATCATGGTCACATGATGTCTTGTTTAATAACCTGTGACTTGCTTAACAACCAAATGGGAAGTGACATTGTAAGTCTGTTGCAGTCATGTGATGATTTGCTTAGCGACTGCGGCACTTAGCGACACAGTTGTCAATTCCAATTGTGGTTGCTAAGCAAGGACTACCTGTAATTAAAACAATGATAAAATCTTACCATAAAGTATATTTTATTTCTTTGTCCTATGTTTACTTCCTTACTAGAATAGATCATTCAAGTTAAAAATAACTTCTTTGAATTCAATACACATCAAGAGACTCCTGCAACTTTGTAAATCAATTATCAATATTTGCAGAGTAATAACTGGAGTTAGAGAGTGTTTAATGTTTCATGAAAAAGCTTTGCAATAATCAGAACAGACAATGTAGAGCAATTTCCTTGAGTAATGGAATACTTTGTATTAAGTAATGGGAAATGTACATTAAACAACATAAGTTAGATTCAATATTGTGTATACTTAAGTGAAAGTAAGCAAATAGAGTTTATGGGCCTTATTTCTGAATTAACAATGCATAGGACTGCATATTTTCATTTGTTTTCTTGAGGGCCAATACTGCTATTAAATGTTAAAAAAAAAATACTGTACTGGACTCATTTCTTTTCTTTCAGTAAGAACACCAGCTTTTGTAGTTCACTTGCAACTTTAGCTAGAATTTAATTCAGCCCTGTTTTCTTCTCTTATTAAATGGGCATTGCTAGTCTAATACACATGCTTCCTAGTTTTAAGATGATGAAAAAAAGCCCCATCACCTGCAGTATAATCTACTCTCCCATCCTTCCCTTGCCCAGGCTTCCAGTAGGTTCCTCCAATCCAGATCTATAAAAGTCAGTGGAAACATTTCTATTTATTTCAACAAATTGGTTGTTGGACTCTAATACTGACTTGTTAAAGGTAAAGTATCTCAGATTGGGACAAATGGCACCAGTGCTCTGGTCTAATAGCACGTCTATTCCATTTGGATTTCTGGATAAAGGATATCTTCTGTGCTAAGCTCTAACAATGTAGTTCTCTAATATAAAAGGCCAACTAGGAAACCCTATACATCTATAATTCCCTTCATTCTGATCACCTTACTTCGTCTGCTCCAGAAACTGACCCCAACCTGGTTCAACGACCTCATCTGCCTATGGTGATTTTGTTGCTTGCATCTAAAGTAGGTCATCAACCTGGGGCCAGTGTGGTGTAGTGGTTAAGGTGCTGGCCTAGAAACCAGGATACTATGAGTTCTAGGCCTCCCTTAGGTATGAAAGCTGGATGGGTGACTTTGGGCCAGTCACTCTCTCTCAGCCCAACCTACCTCACAGGTTTGCTGTTGTAAGAAAAATAGGAGGCAGCAGCATTAGGTATGTTCGCCTCCTTGAGTTATATATGAAAAAGGTAGGATAAAAATCTAACAACAACTGTGAACTATTCAACTCTAAAGTGGCGCAAGGCCAAAAATTAATAATTCCAATTAAGTATAGTTCAGTTAATATTTATTTTTTAATCAATTTATATCTGGCTGTAGTCCAAGTGACCTTGGACATCTTACATTTATATAGCAATATCAAAATATCCATGGTAAGTCTTAAAAAACAATAAACATGATTATTGTCCTATTTGGTACTTAACCCTTTTCTCCTAATATCACATTAAAAATTACAATTTGTGACAACTTTTGAAGGGGATAGGAGGCACACCTGAAATTTTTGGAGGCTGCATATGGGCCTTCACCACCATACACATTCTGTAAAATATCTGGACCCCTCTATAAATAGCTGTGATTTGCTTAGCCACAAAGAATATTGTCCATAACCAAATGGAGCAAACACGTTACCATTTGAAAAGCCTATTATAATTTTCATGAAGATGAATGTATTAAAAATTGATTCAAGGAGTGATCATTCATATAGACATCAATATTTAATTTTGAATAAAACAAAAATGAAATCTTGTGAGATTTTCTCTTTGGAATAGCCAAAAACACCTCATTAGTTCCAGCATCTTCAACGAATAGTATAGTTCAAAAGGAATTACAAAAAACAAGGTGGATTTGACTTAATTTAGAAAACTTTTCAACAAAATTCAGAACACCTGTTGGGACTTAAATGACAATGGATATACAATAGTGGGAATACCAATGGAAGATAAATATCAAATTTATTGTGAATATGACATTAGAGAAAACTGGAGCAAGACTTTTTCCCCTTTGGTATATTACTCCATTGCTGATTGTCCAAATAGATGATCATATTAATAGATAATTCATATTAAAATATTGCTGGAAATGCAATCATTATGTTGGATAATTTTTTTTTCACACTTGATGACAATGTCATGAAGCTCAACAATTCTGGAAGCTGATTCACCAAAGAATGAAATACTGACTTTTCTTTCCTGAGAGCTGTTTTTCTACTAAACATTACTAAGCCTTATATTCCTACGACGTATACAGAGTTAGCTCTGTATATGATAACAGCTGTCAGGATACTTTATGCTTGTTACCAGAAATTATGCATAATTGCTTCTTTAGAAGAATGGCAGACTAAGGTATGGGAGTACATATCAATGTAAAAAATGACTTTGTATTTAAAAAAACAAGCCTGATATGGAATTTAAGCCGGAAACCATTTATGGACTATAATTCTGCACATGGACTTGTGCTGTATCCAAAATGGTCTTCTCTTGACATAAGGCTTTAAAATATTTATTTTAGTAGGGACTTGATCAAATCAGAAACTTTTCTTATTTATTCTGATTGATGATTCTTATTATATCTTTGCTAATTAATGATTATTGATTTGATTTCAGTAATAGTTAAAGCTGATATTTTTATATGTAGTATTATTCTAATGCTTTGAAAATCCTTGTTCAATTTTACATAGCCTGTAAATTTCCTTTATATTTCTTTTTTATTCCTTTATTTCTTTTTTTCCTAGTTGTATTTTTAAATAACTGTTAAAATAAAATGGAAAATAAATAGTCTATGATGATGGCTTTTGGTATAACAATTATTAGTATTATTTCTCAAAGTTAATTCTGCTTATTCAGAGAATAGGAATATATAATACAATGCCACTGAAGGCATGTATGTTTCTCAAATACATTGTGCTGTAATTAACATTGCATTGTAATTAACATTACCTCTATGCCTCCTTAGATAGCTTCTCTTTTGCATTTTTCCTGCTTTCTGTGTCTCCCCCTTTACAAATCTGCATTAGCAAACCACAAAGCTTCTGATTCAGACTTCCAGCTCCTCTGTACATGGAGGAGGAGGAGGAGGAGGAGGAGGAGGAGGAGGAGGAGGAGGAGGAGGAATAATAATAATAATAATAATAATAATAATAATAATAATAATAATAATAAAAAAACCTGTACGCTGCTTGTCTCTCAATGACTCTGGGTGGCTTACAACAATAATTTGGTAATATTAGCTTTCCAAAGCAAAGATTAATTAATCTGGGTACATGAAGTACATATTGCACACATATTACATATGATGATGATGATCTGCCATCTTGTATTTATTATGCTCTTTCTACAAATAGTTTATGTATCAGGTAGACAGCTGTTGATGGTGGATATTTTTGTGGCACTACCACTGATATAATGCTGTACCACTAGAAAATTGTGTTCCTGCATGGAAACTCCAGACTGAAGAGTTCTTCTGTTCAAGCAGTCCTTCAGAGTGTATTATTTAATATTCAATAGGACAAGTTTGCCAAGTACATTTCAACAGATACACATACGCATTACAATTCTCTTCCATCCTCCTAGTATCCCTACAGAGCTACTGACTACTATTCCATTTGTATGGATGGACAGTTATTTCTTGACAAAGCAAGTTACATTCTGACAACATTTCTCTCTAAGGATTGTTCTATGCATTACCCAAGCAATTGTAAATCTTTTAATATAAATATCTTTTGGGAAGCTGCAACTGAGTCACCAAAAGTTTTTGAACACTGAACATATTTTCCTCCCATAATATAGCAGAATAAGCAAGTCAAACATCTCTTCTTAAGAATTAAGGGCTTGTAAAGGATTACCATTTGGATACTTGGGAAATGCTTAATAATATAAAATTGGTGAGTTCTGGGATGAAATAGCTGGTTGACACATTGAAGTAAGCCATAATCTGTAGTTTGATTTGGGGTTAAATGATGTATGAATCCAACCACTGTTGCCAAGCATGATGTGTGAGCCCAGCCAAATGTAGCTTTTGCTGATTAAGTTCCAAGGCACCACTGTTATGATACATCTGTTCTATTTCCCACTGCAAACACTTGGAACTACAAAGGGGTTTAAAAGAGATCTGATTTGACTGTGAATACAAGTCTTGTTTTACTTAACTAATAGTAAATAATAGTGGACGGTGCATATATTTTTCAATTATAATTGTAAAATTATATGTAATACTGATGGCATGCTATACTACAAGGAAGCTGTTGCATGACAATACAAGAAAACATCACCCCAATTAACAACCAACACATGAAGCTGACATGTGGACCAGAATTACAATACATACAGGCTTTAAGAATTTTTGAAATGAAAAAAAAAAAGACTAAAATATAGTTAAGGGTGTGTTAGTGGCACCTTCTTTGATTTATTAACTGTAATATAACTGTTGAATTTGCATATTCATAATATATATTCCCTTTTATACTATTGCCACTTCTATTTTATATTATTAGCAGTTAAAAGATTTGATGTGAAAGACTGATTTCAAAGGGGGAAGGGAAAATGTCATAAAATATCCATAAGAAAACATGAATCATCTTTTTTGATTGAGTATTCTTTTTCTGTTCAACTGTAACAATCTAGTCTGGATAGTTTTTCTCTACACATAATGCTTTTTATGTCAAGATTCAGAGCAATACTGACTTTACATACATTGTGCGCAGGTTGGATTAAATCAAGGCAACTTGAACTGCCAATTTAAATAAATTATTTAAACCACCAAGAAAAATGAATCAAATAATTGATTTCAGACAATTTTATGCATTTTTTAACAAATAGTGATCCTAATCTTGTTTTGTATTAATTGAAAACATACCACAATATAGAGCTTATGCATAGTTCAAAAACTCTAGCAATGTAATCTACAAAACTTTGCAATAAAGAATTTATATTTTAAGAAAAAACAAACTGCCAATTGGCTCTAGACATATGTAAAAATAATTTACTCAAGACTTGGCTTTGGTGACAGTATGGTAATAATACAGGCAAATGATTCCCTTGGGAAGTGGGGTTATATAAATTTCAGGCTTGTCTTTCTTTTGGGTAAACACATTACAAGGAAGTTCATTGACTTGAAAACTAAAACCAAAATCAGTCTTTCAGCCATAATTATCCTGTAGGGATCTGGCCACAATGGCCACAGTTTCCTGGAGTTGAACCAAGACAATCATATAGAAACCAGTGTACCAAACAGAGTTGTCTCCTTTATTTTTTGCGACAGCTTTCTAAGTCCCCTTAACCATTCTTAAGAACCTGGAGAGCTTCTGTCTTTTAAAATGGCTTGAGATCTAGTGCAGGAGTCTGTTGCTGAAAGAGGAACTTCAGGTATCAAAAAGCCCTTTTTGAACTGCTTTCATTTAAGAATATAGGCCTACCAAGCTGAAACGTTTCAGGCTGGGGCCTACTCTCCCTTTTGGTTTACCTTATTGGACAAGAGGGATCGTGCCAGTAATGGATGGGGCCCCTCAGTAGGAAGGACCAAAAGAAAAAACAAGTGCAGAGCCCCCCCCCCGCAACATAAACTTCCATTGCCACATAACAGGTAACACATTGATAGCAGACACCCACTGTATTTTAATTTAAATGATCTGAATAGTCAAGGCCATATTCATTCAGATAGGGGGTTTTGTCCCAATCCATTGTAATGAATAGATGGGAAATCACTATGGTGTCTAGTCACCTCATGTCTCTCACAAGTAGTATCTGTTCCTTATGCATCCATCAACTTTCTTTTTTCACATAGCTTTTACCTAGAAAAGTCTCAGCTACAGGAAACTACTGCTGACATAAAGGTGGGACTGCCCCCCCCCCCCGCCCGCCAATCCCTGGACACCTCCTCAGGCTAAACAGTGTCAATGAATGTGCCCAAATCACCACTAATCAGCATAACATAGTTTTCAGGAAGTTGGCTTTGCACATCTCTTTCTTGTCTCAACAGGGATAGCAAAAGGGCATGCAAATACTTGAGGACAAAGATGGGGAGGGGAGGACTAAGTGGTCCAAGTGGAAGCCTTGGATGAGGACAGGAGGTCTGACAAGTCAAATTTAGCTCATAATTCATCCTGTCCCATCCCATTTTTATCCCTGTCCCAATTCCTAAATAGTTTATCTACAGAAATAAAATGGGCAGAATTCAATGACATTTAAGTCTTTTAAAAATTTAATGGGAAAGTAATTTTGCTTATTAAAAAGCAGTTGTATTTAATTTCTCCTTAGCATCCTATTTGAAAATTAATCTCTGTACTGTGATGCATTATATTTCATATATTATACTTTAATGTTATGTAAGACACAAAATATCTGATAATATGCAGGCTAAGAAATATGTATGAAATTTAAAATACAAAGGAGAAGAGGAGGAGGAGGACACCATAGCTGCCTATTGAGATAGTCCCTGCTGATATCTGATGTCTAATAGTATCCAAAAAGGCTCAGAAATATTACTCCAAGCAGTGGTACAATACTTCCCATCACATTTCCCACAGTAAACACAACTCAAACACAATGGGACGTATTGGCAAAACAATCTAGATGTCCTTTTTATCCATTATTTTTTAATGTCAAGTCAGTATTGAATCATAAGCTTTTTGCAAAACAGTAGCCAGAAAAATAGATCCATTAAGCAAAAAATAAAAGTTCTGTTTCCCCACACTTACATACCAATCCTGCAGAAGCTAGCACAAGCAAAAGTGAAAGAAAGGTTCGTCTGTTTCAAACTGCACCTTCATGCGTAAGGCATGAAGTTATTTTCCAAGGTTGGACCAATAATTAGGATAAGATATGATCTGAGTACTAGGGAAAAGAATGCTTTCCTCAGACAATTACAGCAATTTTTCAGAGGGACAGACACGGGGATTAGGAATCTTCTCTCAAAAATATATTCCCTGAGATTTTCCTTCGGTTTTAATCCCAAAGACTCGGAGGCATCTCAAACGAGAAACGGATCCAGACGCTCGCGCCCGTTTACGGGTCGCCACCGACCCCCGAGCACTGCAAACAACCTGCCACAATCAAAGCCCCACATCTGAGCAACCAAGACGCACTTCTGGAAACTAACTCAACGTGAGTTGTTTACTGGAATTAGGATCGGATGGGGCCCCGAATTCCTCACTCACGAGACGGAGAAATCAGCCGCCCGCAGACACGCCTGTATGAACCGCCGCGCTAGTTGGGGTTCAGTCGCCACGATCCCCGCAGCGCCCCGTTCTCCTGTTACTCCTCACCTGTGATCTGCAGGCAGATTTCGCGCTTGAGAGACCGGGGGGAATGCTCCTCTGCTTCGCCCAGCATCGGCAGGGTGGCGGAGCTCCGAGTTTTCTTGACTGCTGGCGGCGGCGTGGCCAGCACAGTAGCCGGGGCCGAGTGTCGCCGGCCCCCCACCCCCGAGGTCTTCCGCTTCATGGCGGCGGTGGTAGCGGAGGAGGCGGCGGCGGCTGCAGGGCACCCGGGCTCATCCCCGCCGCTTCGCCCCCGGTAGGGGTGTAAGCAGCCCAACGGGAGCAAGAGCAGGAGGAGGAGCAGGAGGACCTCAGGAGGAGGAGGAAGAGGAGGGAAGGCAGTTGCGGTCGCTTCCCGAAGCGCCGCCCCCGATCTGCTCCCAACCTGCCACTTGCCGCCGCTGCTCCCGCTCTCAGCCACCTCTCCCTCTTCTTCGGCCTCCCCTCACGCTCGCTTCTCATTGGACTGGGGCAGTGTGATGTCACAATCGCAGAGCCTCTGACAGAGTGATATCATAGTGATACACCTGAGCACCTGCGTCACAAAGGAGAACTAGTCCTAAGAGTGCATGTATCGCGGCTGCATTCTCCCCCCGAACATTAGATTGCATAGAGGACGACTTAATTTATCACGATGTTTCCTCCCCCACCGCCCGACACATTAATACTGTATATTCCATTCTGAGCGGTGGCCCCAAGTCTCACGGGTTGAAAACGCGCTTGTCAACTCTAAAGTGATAAAATACATTGAGGCTTTGTAATATGCCAAACAAAAAGTGAAACTTAGCATAAAGGAGACATAGTTAAGATCTTATTTTTGTTGCCTGCCTGGACAGCAGAAACAAGAGTTGTTAAATATCTGGAAAGCCACAATTCACACGGAGATGAGTCTCTTCTGCATGCAAGCAGACGGCATATTAAAAGTGACTTCTGCAGAATTAGGATTGTAGGCTTATTTTCTGCCTGTTATTTAGCAGGAACTAGCACGGAACTGATTAATGATTTCCAGGAAATTGTTGAGTTTCATGACTGTCATTAGAGGGTAGCTTTCAGCTAGTTTTTATCTTGTTTCATGACACCTTGTACTGAGTAGTTAAAATAAGCATTAGACTATAACTGTGAATCTCTCTCAGTTTTACATTTTTTGAATTGCCTTAAATTTTGCTGGATAGGTAGAGAACCAGGCTGACAGACAACTGAAAATTGATTAAAAACAAGAAAGTAATCTAGTAATGACTAGTAATGATAAGATATACCCACACATAGCAGTGTTTGTTCAGTCCCAAATATATTAGCCTCCAGGAATTCTCACTGAAAACAATTCCAACATTCATCTTTTGGAAAATTCTGCCTATCCAATAAACCTAGAGGGACAATATGAATAGTTCTACTTCCCTTGCTTAAAGCTATGACTGTTGATGATTACACAGATGTGAGGAAAGAGCAATTAGAAAAGTATAATTGAGTCTAGGCAAACTGGTTTTGAACATGACTCATAATTTGCATGGAGTTTTTGCCTTACAAAAAAAGTGCATCTCTAAAAGGTTAGCAGTTGTGCTCTTCCTTCTCAATTTCCCTCCCTGTTTTTTTTGGAGTGGGGGGTGCATCCACATACAGTACATGTACTTACTGTTGTGGCTTCCCTTTGGGGTAAGTGTGCCATCTGCTGGATATTCATATTCTAACATTTTTAAAGCCCATCATTTTTATGCCCTTATGTCCATTAAGAGCCTTCACTAGCAAAGAAAGTCAGGACAGTAGGACCTTAGGAAGGCAATTGTTTCTAGTGCCACAGTGAAAACAAGATCCTGCAAAGGATAGGTTTGGTTCCACCAATTTAGCTATAGGTTAATCCAGGGTTTTTCAAACAGTGTTTTGTGGAACCCTAGGATTCCAAGAGAACTTGATGGGGTTCTGTTAGAAATGAAGGGGGGGAAAACTCGCTTGAATGCAGCCAATTTTCTATAATTACAGCTTTATCACTTGAATAGAGGTTCCAGGAATTTTTTTTTTTTTAAACTACCAGGTTCCATGGCCTGAAAAACTTTGAAAACTCCTGGGTTAATTTGTTCAAGTAAGAAACAAAAAGGAATCATGCTAAATCTTAAAAAGTTAACACGTCTTGCAGTGTAATTCAGCCTGTATGGATGTATCCCACAGAATTTTGTGAGGGGTACTTCCATATAGGAAGGTCACATGTGGGGAATGCAGCCGAAAGATCAGGAAAAACAAGTGGTTGCCTGTGAAATTTATATCGTACAGCATTCAAGTGCCTGACTGGCCAGTCACAACAGTGATCAGTCATACCTTACCCTTAGCCGTGTTTTCCCAAAAGCAGGTCTGGCATCTGCATCTTGGTTATCCCACGAACTCTCAATCCTGTAAGTTGCTTTTATATTCTTGGTCACAGAGCTTTCCAATCAGTTGCAGAAAGGCATTCTGTTCAGGCCTGCAAGATGTTCCAGTGGTGGTACTGATTGGAGTACTGCCATGTGACATAGCACTGATGTTATGCCATCTTTATTTCGTCCCTTGTATCTTTTAACTCCCGTCCCTCCAGTCCTGTTGTGCTGCCTCATCGTGGCGGGTGGGGGGTGGGAGGTGTTCCTGGGAGGGATGAGTGAAGAAAATGTTGGGAGTGTATGCCAAGAGCATATGTTCCTAGAAGGCTTACCCAAAGTATAAAGGTCATCCCAGCTGCCCAGCTAAAGCAAGCAGATAGCTATATTGGGCAGCAGCGATATAGGAAGATGCTGTAGGCAAATGGTCATTTTAGTGACAATAGCGAAGGCATAATTTCATACTGTGCGGGAAAAGGCAATGGTAAACCACTCCTGCATTTTTACCAAGAAAACCATATGGGAAGAAAATATAAAATGACTTATGATATAGTGCTGGATGATGGGCCCCTCAGGTTGGATGGGACTCAACATGCTACTGGGGAAGAGCTAAGGATCTTTCAGAGTACTAATGCTGTTTATGATATGGCTAGATTAAAGCCTTTGGGATGTCTAGTTGCTGATGTTGCCATACAGGAAAAGAAAATCCAAAGCTGCAAGGACAGAATTACAATGGGAACATGGAACGTAAAAAGTGCAAACACAGGAAAGCTCAACACGGTGAAAGTCGAAATGAAAAGACTACAAATGGACATCTTAGGCATCAGCGAATTGAGGTGGACTAGGACTGGATAAGAAAGGTATTGCTTTTATAGTTAGGAAGGGTATAGTAAGAATACTGTACCATTGTAGTATTTGGCTACAATGCAATCAATGACTGAATAATATCAATTAGACTTTGTGGACAACCTTTAATGTGACAATAATACAAGTTTATGCTCTAACCAGTGATGCAGATGAAGAGGAGGTTGATGATTTTTATGATCAAGTTCAATTTGAAACTGACAGAACATGCAAGCAAGATGTGCTGCTTATGAATGGAGACATGAATGCCAAAGCTGAAAAGATTAAAGAGGAAAATGTAGTTGGATACTGTAGTATGGCTTAAGAAACCAAAATGAAGCAGAAGAATGACATCAATTTTTGCCACTCCGATGATTTCTTCATAGCTAACACTATCTTCAAACAACCAAAATGATGTCTCTATACATGGACATCACCAGATGGAGAACACAGAAATCAAATTGACTATATTACTGCTAAAAAGAGGTGGAAGAGCTCAATTAAAGCATCAAAGACATGGCCAGGTGCTGACTATGGAACAGATTATGAACTGCTCATGTACAAATTCCAAGTTAAGCTAAAGAAGGAAGAGAAAGCCAACCAGTTTCCACAATATGATCTTGAGCGTATACCCATCATTTTCAAGGAGAACATGAGGAATTGCTTTGAAGTCCTGAAGCTCATTGATAGAGAACCAGAGGAATTATGGAGTGAACTTAAATAAGTTGTTAAGGATGAATGTAAAAAAAGACTGCCAAAAAGAAGAAAGAGAAAAAGGCAAACTAGATGTCAGAACAAACTGTGGAAATTGCCAAAAAGAGAAGAGAAGTCTGAGCCAAGAAAGACAAAAATCTCAGGAAGGAACTTAACAAAGAGTTTCAGAGAACTATTAGAAGAGACAAGAAGCAGTATTACAACAATTTCTGTAAAGACATCGAAGATGGAATCAAACATGGAAAAATAAGGAAAGTCTTTCAAAAGATTTCCGAAAGAAGAAGGTTCTAACCTTGAATTGGTATGCTTAAGAATGTCAATGGACAGATAGTAACTGATTCAATAAATATCAAAGAAAGATGGAAGGAATGTATTGAAATACTGTATAGTAGAGATGTCAACATCCAAGATAACTCAGAAGATATTCCCTACTTAAAAAAACTTCTAGGACTCGAAGATAAAGTTAGATGAGCAGTGTGATCATTACCAAGTTGGAAGGCTACAGGAACTGATGAAATATCCACAGAAATATGGCAAGCAACAGAAGAAGAATCAGTAAAGGTTCTAACCAAGCTGTGCCAGCAAACCTGGAGAACAATACAGTGGTTAATAGGTTGGAAGAGGTCAATCTACATTCCAATATGAGAAAGAGAGAGAGAGGCAGGGAGGGAGGGAGGGAGAGACAGAGAGAGAAACTTAACAGAGTGTGCAAACTATAATATAATATCCTTAATTTCACACACTAGCAAAATAATGCTTAGGATCATCCAATGCAGATTAGAGCCCTACATGGGAAAAAGGATGCCAGATGTTCAAGCTGGCTTTAGAAAAGGCAGAGGGACAAGACATATTATTGCTGATGCACACTGGATAATTGAGGAAAAAAAGTCAATATGTGCTTCATTGATTATAGAAGCGCCTTGGATTGTGTTGATCTTGTCAAGTTGTGGAATGTGCTTAGAAAAATGGGAATCCCAGAACATCTCATTGTCCTCATGAGAAACCTCCTGAGAATAACATGGACAGCCAAGATAACAAACAGATCATCAAACAAGTCAACCTAGAGTTTTCATTCAAGGCACAAATGACCAGGCTCAAATTATCCTACTTTGGACACATTATGCAAAGACCTAGCTCCTTGGAGAACTCTCTAATGATGGGAAAGGTGGAAGGAAAGAGAAAACGATGATGACTAGCAGCAAGGAGAATGGTCTCAGTTACAGTGGCGATGGGGGCACCATTGGAAGACCTGATGGGCCAGACTGGGGGCAGATCTTCCTGGAGAAAAGCTATCTATGTCGTCACTAAGATTTGACACCAACTTGATGGCACATAATCAATCAATCAATCAATCAATCAATCAATCTTTGAACTTCTACCTGAAATTGTAATGTGAGGTCATCTGGCAATTATGCTTTGTTTCTTTTCTATCAAAGTTATTAAACATGTAAAGGCTTGATCTCTGGGGACATTATAGATATGGCTATGTAGTTTCTCGGCAACAATGCAGAAGTGTTTGCCATTGCTTTTTTCAGCATTGTTTCCCAACTTTTCAATATTCCCTAGGAGTCTCCCATCCAAGTGCTATCCAGGTTCAACCCTGCTTGGCTTCCAAGTCCAGAGCAGGTCAGCGGTCACCCAGTGAGCTATTTAAACAAGATATAAAGAATAGACACAATTTCTTTTTATAAAGAATAGACTAACTTTTAAAATGTATATGGTGAGGTGCCATTGATAGAAAATGTCTAATTAGTGACAAAATTATCTGTTCTAGATGGGATTGCACATTAAATGATAAAGCACATAATTTGGGAATAAAGATCAAATCTTATTTTTATTGCTCAAACTTCAGAAGAGAGTCAATATGGTGTAGTGGTTAAGGTATTGGGCCAGAAGCTGGGAGACCCAGAATCTAGTCCATCTTCAGCCATGGAAGTCATTGTCTCTCAGCCCAATCTATTGCAAAGGGTTGTTATTGGGAAAATATAAAGCAGAACATAAAGCAGAACCCAAGAAATGAATAAACTATCAAGCCTCATGGAAATTAATCCTTAGGTAGGGCATTCGGGGATTGTCTGGAATAATGGTATTGTAAACAATAGCTCAAATTAACCCACGATTTACCGCTGGGGCCACCAACATTTTTTAGTGTGTATGAACCTGATCATGTCCCTTGTGTAATTTAGCCTTTACCAATTTACTACTTGGTAAAGGCTAAATTACATAAAATATGTTGTTAGAGAAAATTCTTAGGCTAAAAGTCCCTTGTTAAAATTTGACTGTTGCTAGGGTTTTTTTCTGGGGTGGGAGGATTATAACATATTGAAAAAAATAATATTTTAATAAAATCTATGTCTGGCTAAAGTAGTTGGCAGCTATGAAAATTGCTAGTTACAGAACACATGTATATACAGTGGTACCTTGGGTTACAAACGCCTCTGCTAATGAACTTTTCGGGTTGTGACCAGCTCCGGCCGCAAAAATTTACCTCGGGTTACGAACCCCGCCTTGGGTTACGAACCGGATCCGCGTCCATTTTCCGCCGTGACATGTGGTCCGCGGCCATTTTCCGCCTGTTCCACGTGGTCCACGGCCATTTTTCTGCCCGTTCCACGTGGTCCGTGGCCGTTTTTCTGCCCTGCCGCATGGTCCGCAGCCGTTTTTCTGCCCCTGACGCGTGGTCCGCGGACGCCGGAACGGATTAACGGTAATTACATTGAACCTTATGGGAAAATTTGCTTCGGGTTGCGACCAAATCGGGTTGCGACCAGAGTCACAGAACGGATTAAGATTGTAACCCGAGATTCCACTGTATATGTGTTTTGCCCTTACATCATCGCCAATGTCAGGCTAAATAAAACACTAGATCTACATATTATACACATTTTGCATATTCAATTTTGCAAGTTTTTCTTTATGTCCTCATAAATTATCTTAGGGTATCAAAGGTGGAGAATCTATGGTCCTCTATAGATTCTTCATAATTATAGTTTAGTCAATGTTTCTAGAACTCCTATTATCATTGCTGAGGAATTCTGGTTAACTGTAGTTCAACAGCATTTGCATGGCTATGATTTTCCCACCTCTGCAATATGTGATTGAACTTTCCTCTTTTGAACTCTGAGGATCAAAGAGAGCAAAAGTGTGAAAACTATAATCCAAAACATTTGCATTACTGAGTGCAACACTGATTGTTCTTTTGCATGTACCTCAACAAAATACTGCAGAAAAATATGCAGGTAACTTTTAATTCAAGATTGGTGGGATGTCATGCCTAAAAATAAAGATTACACAGTCAGGAGTTTGCCATGAAATTAATTCTCTAAGCACTTTTCCCCAGTTAACCTCTAGCTTACAGAGTTCAGGCCAACATTCATACTACTTTGCCTCCCAAGAAAGCAATTACAGACAATTGAAATTTGCAGGTTTGTTTCGATCTGAGGTCTTTTTTTTTTTTTTTATTAAATACTGATGTTGTCCATACATTTCAATCACTGAAACAAAACAGTTAAATTTTAAGTGATATAGTGTGATTGAAATAAATCCTCCATAAAATCATTATTTTTGTGCAGCAGGTTTAATGGCTTGTTTTCTTGTTAAGTGAGCTATTGTATTCTGGCCACAATATTAAGTTTAAAGACCTTTTTTTTTTTAATTCATCTATTCTGGAACTATTTCTATTTTATTAATTTACAGTAACCTCATTATGGGTGAATTACCACAATGGACTGTTGATATATATCACTTCTTGGCAGCCAAATTTTTCTTCTGAAAAGTCATACATCAATAACCTGAGATCTGTAGGTAAAATCTACTGTTTGAACTCCAGCAAGCTGCAGAAGAGTATTAATGGGAACATGGTCCAACCTGTTTTGGTCAAGGTGCATAAAGTGTATTTCATTACCTGGAACAAATGGGAAACAAACAATATTAACACCTTTATCTCCACAAAACATTAGTTCAGCATCTGCATGTTATCTGGCCTATATGGACTATGTTCCTTGAGTACTGAAACTGGACAAAACACCCCTTTCATCAAGAAATCCTATTGTTATGCTTGGGAGTAAGGATAAAAAGGAGCTGTTGCTACATCAATATAAAGGTAATTGAATTGGTTGTGATAAAATTTTAAAAAAGGTAAAAACTCTCAAATAGAACTTGTCTCCTGATAACTACAGATATGTAGTCCTCTTGCGTGTGCGTGCACATACAGAAGTGATTTGCCTTCTTCTGGGATGATTTTTTTCAGTTTCCCTTTTTAGCCTCAGAGGTTCCTGGTAGTCTCCTATCCAAGTATTAACTAGATCATACCTTGCTTAGATTTTTAAAATCAGCCCAAATCATTTAGGTTCTGCCACCTGTTTGACCATTAGCCAAGAATGAAAGTAGAACATTCTGACTGATGAAAATTCACCAGCTAAGTCACTGAAAAACCTGTGTCCATGTGCAACTCAAACACAGAAGAAACCAATTTATTAGGGAGAGCCCCTACCACCACCACTAACCTCCCCACACTACAAAGTCTTGAGCCAATATTAAGTGGGAGTAGGTAAATTAGTGGCAGAAGAATGATGGCAGAGGTTATAAAATATGGAACTTTCAGGTGGTCCTCACTTTCTGACTACTTGTTCAGCAACCATTTGAAGTTACAACAGCGCTGAAAAAGGAGACTTACAACTGGTCCTCGAAGTTGTGGCTGTTGCAGCATCCCTGCAGTGTTACTGCAGTCATGTGATCTTGGCAACGGGTGCTTGGCAACTGGCACGCATTTATAATGGTTGCAGCATCCCATGGTCACGTGATCGCCATTTGCATCCTTCACAGCCAGCTTCTGACAAGCCAAGTCAATGGCAAAAACAGCAGGAAGCTGCAAGTTGTGGTCACGTGATACTGCACTTAAATACCCGCAATGATTCGGAACTGACAAACTGTCGTCATAAGTCGGGCATGGTCATGTGACTTTTCAATTTACAGCCATGTTGCTTAGTGACAGAGTTGCCAGTCCCAATTGTGGTTAGTAAGTGAGGACTACCTGTGATGTTCTCTGTCTTACTCATAAGCTACCATTTTATATCTGTTCCACTGGTATATCCTTTCCAGCCAACAGCAGCACTAATAGTGTTCTAGTAGATTATCCAGGGAAATGACATCAACATAGACTTTGTGGCTCAGAATTCTGCTGGCATAATTGAGTGTTGGTCATATCCGATAGCCTTGCAGTTGGCATAATTTTAGTATGGAATTACACACTCATAAATTAAAGTTAATACTACTAGTAATCTAATCTATTTCACTGTAAGCAGGAAGCCATACTTGGATGAAATAGTCTTATCAAGAGATGCTCAAGTTTAGTAAGGGAAATTGTGTCCTATAGACTTAGAAAGCAGTAAGACTGCAGCAATCAACAAAGGCAGAAGCAAGATCCACTGGAAATCTTAGTACAGTCTCACTTTCATTTCCCTTCCTCCCATTAAATGCTATTTATCTCAGTAGTAGAATGCGTATCTAAGGATTAGTAAAAAGTGGAAACAAATTAAAAAACAAAACAAGAACATACATATAATAAAAGAGAAACAAACAACTACTAATCAAAGGCAGCCTGCAGACCATTAGGCCCCAAGCACTTGGTAGAACTGCTGGGTCAAGCCATTTGTAAAAAGAAAGAAGAGTACAGTAAGGGCATTTTGTATTTCAGGGGACCAGGTTTCCAAATCATGGGGGCCATTATAAAGAAGACATGTGGTTAGGCCCCTACTCCCTTGAATTCACATGGGATGGGGATTCTCAGTAAAATGGCCCTGCAAGAATCTTAATGGGAAAGATGGTCCAGGTAAGGCTTTAAAAATGACAACCAGCACTCTGAACTGAACCTGGAAACAAATCAGTAATCAATGCAGGATCTGTGTTACATGTTAGGTGGCTAAATCTGCTACCTTTGGTTAGCAGACAGACTGCTGCACTTTGAATCAACTGAAGCATGTAGGTCATTGTTCCAGGCAGCCTCATGTAGAGTGTGTTGCAGTAATATAATCATGAGGTACCAAGAGTGTCATTGGCAAGGTGTTCTAAACCAGATAAGCCAGCAATTGTTGAACAGCCATGGCTTCTACCTGCTCCAGAAGGAGCCATGAGTCCAGAAAGGAGAAGCATGAATCTATCAAGAACTACAGCTGAAGCCAGGACTATCACTAATCAACAGCAATTTTGCCTTGCAGGGATTTAATCTACGCTTGTTTTGATCCTCGCAGCCTCTATACACTGAGTCAGTATTTCTACAACATCCATGGCTCCAAGTGGGATGACAATGTTCAGTTCAAAACCAGGAACATAGGGATGATATATCTACCCAAACTGATGGATGACCTTTCTCAACAGCTTCACGTAGATGTTAAATAGCACAGAGGAGAGGAAAGAGCCCTATGACAACCCAAAAGAAATGACTGTCTCTTCCTCCATGCATACTGTACCAACTGAAGCTGCTTGCTAAGGAAGGAACAGAACCATTGCAAAAGAGCATCTCCAAACCCCAATCTTTGCAGGCACTCTACAAGGATACCAGGAATGACAGTATGAAAGGCTACTGAGAGGTCTAACAGGATGAGGAAGGGCGCATTCCCTCCCTCCAGCCCCCAACAAAGGTAATTCACAAAAACAACAGTGCTGTTTCCTGAAAAGAATCTAGAAAATCTGTTTCCTCTAGAATTCTTTGCAACTAAAGTTCCACCAACTTTTTCAGGAACTTCTACAAGAAGGGAATGTTGGATTTTGGTCAGCAGTTATCAAAGTCATTTGGATCAGAGGAGGCACTGCCTTCTCTTTCAAAACTGATGGCACTACTGCCTTCCCTCACAGAAGTATTAACCAACTTTCAAATCTAATCACACACACTCTGTCCAGCCATACGAATCATCCAGGCAGGGCATGGGTCCATCTTGAAGGCGGCAGAGCCACAAAGGGTGCTTTCTGCTTCCTCAGCTTCCATAAGATAAAAAAAAAAAAACCAGCTAACTTCAGCAGACGTTATCTGAGCCACCTCACTAAGCCATGCCCAGTGAGTCCAGCTCTGAGCAAATGCAAGCTATTTTATCTGCAAAATACCTTGCAAAAATCTCATAGTAGCCTACAGGAGCTTCTCATTGTCACCTGCATAAAGGAATGGGTAACCTTGAAAACACCTGCTGGACCTGAATCTGTAGATACAATAGGAGTATCCACACTTTGTCACTCTTATTGCTTTGGTATACTCCTGAATATGAGTACGTAATCATGCATGGTCACGTTCACCCTTCATCCTTCTTGACCACTGTAGTAGGCATCTCTTTACCTGCTTAACTTCCCAAAGCTCCTAGGAAAACCAAGGAGTCTACTGGGATCTGTGGGGGATGAAAGGTTGCCAGAGGATAATCTAATCCAGTGTCCTTGCCAACTCCAGAGATCTGTTGAATGCATAGCAGAACTGCTTACAATAATAACTGGAGAACTCTCCAAGTGTCCTGCAAAGACCCAGAGAGTCCTTTAGGCACTTGGGTGGATATTCTTAGCCTGTCCATAGCTCATATGAAGTTCAGCATCCCAGCGATGTGCATACAGACCAGAAAGTATCCTGACCACAAGAATGGACTGATCACAATGTCTTCCATTACTAGATCACATGGCCTCTGCTCTGAGCTAATGGCCCTTCCAAGATGTGCCTGCTTGTATTTTTAGAGCCTAGATCACCCAGGACAGACCCATAGTTATCATGAACCCCTGAGTCCATCTTGACTCTCCCAACAGGACACGAAAGTTAAAGTTCCTGAGCCATAAAAGTCTTGGGAGGGTTCTACCAACAGTCACAAAACGAGATTGAGAACTGCTACTGGGGAGCAGTGCAGTCAGTACACCAGCAGCAACTTCATTGTGTCCCTAAGTCCTAATGTAACACAGGCATCATACCACCTCCATGATAGTGCTTCTGGACACAGCTAAGATCTCACAAACAATCATTGCACACCTCCTCCCTGTTCATGGCATCAAGGTAGCTAGAATTACAGTGGCTATATTCATTACTGACCAGCTTCTTTTTTGTTGGACCTCATCAGGCAAAGGTAGCCCCTTTAAGTTAGGTCTTATATATATCATATTCAACCCTTTACCAGGACTTAAACTCATATGCCTTATGCTTTGACGACTATAAAACAGATTGTCTAGCTAACAAAAAGCTGTAAGTTTATAGTGACCTTACCTGGTCCCAAAATGAAAGTGCCTCCCTGCTGAGCTGGATCACCCTGAAAATCAAACGCAGGGCTTGCCATTGCCCTCCACATGCTTTTAACACTTCCTAATAGCAAACTGGATTTAACATGAGGGCTGAGCACTGAAGAATGAAAACAGAAGAAGTAGTTTATTTGGCAAAAAGCATATATTAGCTCTGTTGGCATAATGAATATTTTAGACTACCATCCTATGGGCAGTTACTGGCAAGTAATTTCACTGAAATCATCAGACTTAAGTGCAAAGCAAAGAAATGTGCTTTGGGTCAAAGTACCTCAGAATCTAGTACATGCTACGTGGGAAACATTTCTGCATGATTTTGCACTGCCTGGGATTTTCCACAGTTAGAGAATGTATTCAGGTTTGAATCAAAGTCTGATGCTAATGGAAGAGGTCAGCAAAAATGAGGGTAACTGAGAGGAAAAGAAATTGGGATGAAGAAAAAGAGATGGTGGATCTATATTGAATGAGTGAAGAGTAAAATGGATTTGTGGGTTGCAAATAAAATAAAATGAAGAGAGTGGTAAGCAATAACAGGAGGAAAAATTAGAGAACCAAAAGGCAGATTAAAATTGAGGCCAAAGCAAAAGCACGATTTCCCATTTCCATAACCCATCAGAAACATATTTTTCTTTCTATACAACCTGTAGTTTCAAAATGCAAGGTTAAAAGTTTCCTTAGAACTAAGTCCATGAAATAAAATACATCTATAGGACCACAGCTTTTTTCATATGGTGCATTTTCTAGAATTATTTCTGCAAAAGAATTCTATACCTATATAGTGATGAATAAAGTAATATACGAAGAACTTATCTTAGTTCTTTCCTGTGAACTCTATTAATTCCACAAACCTGCGGTCTATACACTAATAGGACAGGAATCCACAACTGTTTATTTATTTATTTATATTTCAAATTTAGTCACCGCCCATCTCACTCAAAGAGTGACTATTACTTTTGTTCATAAGTTCCTCTCAACACAAAGCACTTTTTTGTTAATTGTGTTATTGACCTGGTGTACATACTGTATCACACTAAGCTATTATTTGCTACTAACTATGGTATACTGAAGAAACTACAGTTGGCTAAGTTCACATTTCAAGCTAAGCCATGAGTTCAGTTTAGTGTGCTGTGTAACCCAATCACTATGGCTTATTAAGCAAACCATGGTTAAACAAACCTTTTTTTTTAACGTGTGATTCACTTCACTAGGATTGACAGCAAAGTACAGATCAGTCAATAACAAATCTTGCCTCATATTTTGATTGGGTAACTTTCTTCATAGACTGTGGGAACACTGTAGACACTGTATATCTCTGACTTCAGCAAAGCATCTGGCAAAGTACCTTAAAGGAAGGTTTGATTGGCTATCTGGAGAAAAAGATATTGGTAGTTGATTGCTAACCGAATATGAACCAACAGTGAAATGTAGTTGTATTCCACGTTCCATTCTATTTTGTTTTGCTCAGACCAGACCAGCTCTGGGCACCACACTTTAAGGATTTAGAGATATCTGAACAGGTTCAAAGGCAGTGAAGATGATCAAGCTAAGCCCTATGGAAAGAGATTGAAGGAGTTGGGCAAGCTCAGTCTTGAGAAAAGATGACTAAGGGAGGGCATGATAGCAGTCTTCAAATTTCTCAAAATAGATCAATAGAACCTGTTCATTCCAGAATCCAGGGCACAGTTTCTTAAGCTTAGCTTACAGGAAAGCAGGGTTACAATAAGAGCAGTTTGGCAGAGCAACAAACTTCTAAGGGATGTGGTGAGCTTTCCTTCAACAGATGCTTTCTAGTAGAGGCTAGACAACCATCTGATTGAGATTCTTTCATTTGGATTCCTGCACTGAGCAGTGGGTTATACAATGGCCAACATGGCCCCTTCCAACTCTATAATCGTATGAGATCTGAATGGCATTCTTGATTTTTTATTTAAAAGAATCAGCTTTCAGTTTACACATCATTAGATAAACATCTATTGGTAGTTTCTGATACCGAAAGTCAGTAGTACAACCCACCTACAGAGCTGGAGGCTTCCCCACTTTTCATGCCAAGGATGCTATAAATTTCTCTTCCAGGATCTACATACATTTCATGATGATAACCTGTCAGATTACAAAATGGCTGCAAACGACAGATGTAAGTATCAGTGTAATACACAATGCAGTTCTATTTTTGAAAGCCAATGGTGCAATTCTGGTCACCCCTACTTTTAATTAAGTCCCATTCCACTGAGTGGGATTTTCTTCCAATTAAACATATTTAATCTGGGCTTTGGCAACTCTAAGCACATATAATGGAAGTATGTCCTACTAAAATGAATGGGGATAATTTCCAAGCGACCTGGAAGGAAGCCTTCAAAGTAGATTCAGTGCCTATTTTATTTAAGCAGTCTTATTTATACAGGTAGTCACAGCTGTTGTAATGCCCACGTGATCACGATCTGGGTGCTTGGCAACCCGTTCACATTTACAACCGGTTGCCAAGCACCCTGCGATCATGTGATCACCATGTGCAACCTTCCCTGCCGGCTTCCCACAAGCAAAGTCAATGGGGAAGCTGGCAGGGGAGGTCGCAAGTCACTGGGGTAAGTCCCTTCCACCCACCACAGCTTTTCTTTGCTTGAACACACAGCACCCTCCTTCCCCCCTTTGCTTACATGCACTGCACCCTCCTTCCCCTTTGGCTCACTCACACACATCAGTGACCTCATTGCCCCTTCGCTTGCTTGCATGCATGCACACCTGCACTGCACCCTCCTTCCTCCATCACTCCAGGACACTGGTATGTGCAAGCAAGCAAAGGAGGGAAAGAGGGTGCTGGGGTGTGCGAGTGAGTGAAGGAAGGAAAGAAGGCGTAGTGCATGCATGTGAGTGAGCAAAGGGGAAGGAGGGTGCTGGTGTGTGCGAGTGAAGGGGGAAGGAGAGTGCTGGTGTGTGTAAGCGAGCGAAGGGGGAAGGAGGGTGCTGGTGTGTGCAAGCGAGTGAAGGGGGAAGGAGGGTGCTGGGGTGTGCGAGTGAGTGAAGAAGGGAAAGAAGGCGTAGTGCATGCATGTGAGTGAGCAAAGGGGAAAGAGGGTGCTGGTGTGTGCAAGCGAGCGAAGGGGGAAGGAGGGTGCTGGGGTGTGCGAGTGAGTGAAGGAGGGAAAGGCGGCATAGTGCATGCATGTGAGTGAGCAAAGGGGAAGGAGGGTGGTGTGTGCAAGTGAGCGAAGGGGAAGAAGAGTGCTGGGGTGTGCAAGCAAGCAAAGGGGGAAGGAGGGTGCTGGGGTGTGCGAATGAGTGAAGAAGGGAAAGAAGGCGTAGTGCATGCGAGTGAGCAAAGGGGAAGGAGGGTGCTGATGTGTGCAAGCGAGCGAAGGGGGAAGGAGGGTGCTGGGGTGTGCAAGTGAGCGAAGGGGGAAGGAGGGTGCTGGGGTGTGCGAGTGAGTGAAGGAGGGAAAGAAGGTGTAGTGCATGCATGTGCATGAGCAAAGGGGAAGGAGGGTGTTGGTGTGTGCAAGTGAGCAAAGGCAGGAGGGAGGGCGTAGTGCATCCATGCGAAGGGGTGGAGGGTGCTAGTGCACGTGAGTGAGCAAAGGAGGGAAGGAGGGCCAAGAAACCACTAAGCTGCCGCGCGGCAAGCAGCCCCAGAGCCTGCTAGTTCTGGAGCTGCTTGGTGCCCTGCAAGGCAGGGTGCAGGGTGGCCAAAAGGCAGAGGTGGGGAGAGATATGCAGGTGGGTGGAGTTGGAAGCAGTCCCTTACCTTACTGAGGCTCAAGGCTTGGAGGGACCAAGCCTGGAATGACTTGGACTGGGGTGGGTCCTCAGCTAATGACTGGTGGAATTTGCTTAACAACGCAATGGGGAGTGCCAGGATTGCCATCACTAAGCAGTGTGGTCATGTGACATCTTGCTTTACAATCTCATCGCTTAATGATGGAAATTCTGGTCCCAATTGTGGTCATAAGTCAAGGACTATCTGTATTGGGATATGCACGCATGTACATATATATGAGTGAATGTGTTTATGGGTGGATATGCTTAAAAGTGCAAAGACTGAAGCAAAAGAGCTGCATTTAGAACTACATCAACAGAAGATACTGGATTTTCACTTGAACTTACTTTAATATGATGGTGTGCTGATTGCCCAATAACCACAAGTCTAACATTTGCATCCTAAAAGAAGAAAAACAGACAGAATATCAACCTTAGTACTGCTCACCAACACTTAACAATTCAAGCTCTATGCAAGACTAAAAATCAGATTTGTGCAAATCTTTGAAGCAATTTTTGCTTTAAAAAAAGCTTGGGCTCCCTTCCTTTAAAGCAGCTTCATAAAATGGCATGGCCTCCACTTTTAAATAACAGAGTGGAACAGCTGTATCAGCTTGCTACAGGAAATGAGCTTCTGTACATATGCAGCAGCCCATTTCTGGCTGAGAAAAGCACCGGAAGCCCCTTTTAACAAAAAGCAATGGGTTCCCACATCAATGTCTTGACAACAGAGGGCAGAACAAATTACTTTTTCAGTATGAAGTGTTCTGTTGAGGCAAACCCTGCCTGTTTTGTACAGTAACACTAGACGTTTGGAGTCCATAGCAGCTCATGCATCATGTAATTAAAGACCTAATGCCTGCATTGTCTTGTACAATGTATAATATATTAAGTTACCTTAGAGTTAAATTTGGGTAGAATATTTGTTTGGCATGGCAGACTGTACGAACTTAGCTTCTGTGGTTAGTTTGTAATCCAATGAATTGTGCAAACCCAGACAATGAGTTAACCCAGTAACCTAGTCCAGCCCATGTCCCTAAACCAGTGTTTCTCAAACTTGGCAGCTTAAAGATGTGTGGACTTCAACTCCTAGAATTCCCCGGCCAGCAAGAGAAGTTCTGGGAGTTGAAGTCCACACATCTTAGAGTTGCCAAGTGAGAAACACTGCCCCAAACATTAATGGTGTTCTAGGAATTTACAACGAATTTTCATTAGTGGAGATAGATATGCTGATAGAAATATTTTTGGATCACAGAGTTAATTGCATAATGTTATTGATTACACTATTAATATTTTAGAATATTTATTTGAATGTTAGCCATTTAGTGATAATTAAATCAACATCCCCATGACAAAATCACAGTGCATCATTGTTGCTAATGCTAGAGGCTGTAAAAATTTGAGATAGCATTAATAACATTTACTATAGGACCCCAGCTGAACAGTTCCAGTGGAGGTTACCGGGGCCTGGTCTTGTGATGTGATCTGCAATCATTTTGAGTTTCTGAGTCCTGAGGAAGTGGATAGGGCCTTCTGCAGTGTTTATTCTGCCACTTCTGAGTTGTCAAGTCAAGTCAAAGTTTATTTCGGTCAAAGACCAATATAAAACAAAACAATTAACAAACCGTTTAAAAGTAAGAGGAGGAGGACCAGATATAAAACACAAGCTATAGGAATAATACAAAATATTATTGTCATTATTATTACCAGTGTAAGCTACATCTCTAGAACTAAGAAACAGAAAGTCATTTGTCTAAAACTAAGACACTGAACTAAAATTCTAAGATAGAAGTAGATTAAAATAAAATAAAATAAAGTGACATCTATCTATCATCTATTTATCCATCCATCCATCCATCCATCCATCCATCCATCCATCCATCCATCCTTATTTAGTGTATACTTCTCAGCTGTATTACACTATTAACTTTTAAGATATTTTGGGATCTTAGCTTTCTTTGTTTAAAGGTATTCCTAGTGGCTTATCAAGGAGTTTAAAATCACCAACATTGCTGTAAAACAATAAGAAGTAATAGGAATGGCTAAGCAATGTTTTCAAATATACAGTATGTCAGAACATCTAAAAGACCCAGAGTTTAGCTAGCAATGAAAAGTTATCAGCTACCTGCTTTGCAGAACATCTCAGAGCCAAATGGCAAAACTGAAATAGCCTCATCCTATCATCTATCTAACCTCCAAGGCAGGGCAACTTTGAGAAAGATCTGAGATTCCTATGGGAAAAGCCAACCTTTAAACCCTCTAATGGTTCCCAAGTCATTTAGGCCTTTAAAAATTAAGTGTTCTATAAACTGACAAGGAGACATGTAGCTGTAAGTATCTTCCATATACCTGATCCCAAAGTCTATACAGCCTTCAAGGGAGCTCCATATATTTCAAGATTCTATTTGGTTTTCTGACCTCAAAGGTACTTCAGCCTTCAGATAGCCAAAGCATTATATGATTCTTTATGGAGAGATTAGCTGCATCTAGAACTTCATCTTGAGGACATATGAACTTTCCATAGTGGATGATCAGCTGAACCACACGTTAATGGATTTTCTCCGAATCTGTATAACCTGGTAATAATGACTTCTACAGTAAGCTGTATTAATCAACATCCAGCATCTTAAAAGTATGTTTCAAAGGTTGACAATCTTGAGCATGCACTTCTAAGACTATAATATAGGCGTATTTTCTTGGGAGTCAACTTCAATAGACAACCCCAGGTAATCATTCTTTTTCTAACACAAGCACGTATAAAAACAAATTCACAGTATGTAACTTCAGGGAGACTGCAAACTTCTATGTTAGTAACCATATTATATATAGCTTTTGTTTGTACTTACTTGTAAAAAATTACTGGGAATTTTGCCCAGATCCTCCACATATTCTTTACAGACATAGCACAAAAAATGCTGGAAAAAAACAACAGGGGGGTCAGATCATACATTTGCAAGATAATCTTCTGTTTATTGAAGTCTGTACTATTTGCTCCTGTGTGTTGAATTCATAAACACCAGGGCATCACAAAGCAAGAAATAAGTTAAATGTTCTACAACGTTCAGACACAGTGCTGATCCAGTTTGTTTACCAACTTTACTGACTAAATTACAACGAGGTGTGTTCACAGAACATCCTAAGCCACAAGCTACAGGGCAGCCTTAATGTGGTTGCTTTGGTTCTGCCTTTGTGTAAACCATATCCGAATTACTGCTCAAGTAACTTAGCATTACCTCGCGCGTTTGCAGGACGCGTGTGGTCGAAGCCTACGCACGCTTATTCGGAAGTAGGCCTCGCCCGCTAAACGCGCAAATCGCGCGGCTGCGTGAAGCGCAGGCGAAATCTCCCCACCCCAAGTTCCGAACCAGCATGCAGAGTATCCTCCTCTTATGCAGTTTGCAGTATTGTGTGTCCGCTCTCTCAGCTGTCAATCATAGCGGGCTAACCTTACTAACAGCGATCCTAGTTGCCTGTTTACAAGCCGAGGATTGGTAATATTGTAGCACAGGCTTAGCCGGGAAAGCTTTCAATCAACTTGGAGGCTGCTTTCCCTGCGTGGAGCCCTTCGGCCCTTTCAGCCTAAACTTTTCCCGGCATGTAAACGCAACGGCGATGTCACTCTCCAGCCCAATCGTTTGGGGTGTTGCAGCCAGGCCGGGCGCCTCCCTCACCCGCACGAAGATCACGATCGTCTTCTGTTCTTTGTAAAGAGCCCCAAAGGGGATCCTGTTCCCCTCCGCGTCCTCCACCAGGCGCTGGGCGGCGTCTCGCAGTTCCGCCGGGTCCTCCCCGGCGCGCTGCCAATCAGTTCGAGCGCCGATCTGCTCTGTGACCGGGTCTGCCATGCCGCAACGGCCCAACCCAAACCGATCCCGGCGAACGGAGCCAAGAGGGATGTGCAGATACTGAGGGAGTGGTTTTCTTTCCCGTTGCGGGATGAGCTCCTCCTCCAGTGGAAGCAGCAGAAGCGCTAAAGGGAGGGAGAGGAGAAAAACCAAGCCTTTGGAAGTTTCCTTGCACCCGGAGAAGTCAGATAGGGGAAGTGCAGGGTGTTGGCTTTTCCAACAGTGGGGCTTTATTCTTTAGGGTCATCCGTGTTGCATTCGTAGTCGCTTTTCTTTCCGGATCTCTTCCAGTTTTTCCCTCTGGAACAGCGACAGAAGACGACGAAGCGCTCTCAAGGAACGCTATTTGCGCGTGTCTCACATCGTCTCAGAATGGTGACCCTAAGCCAGTGTTTCTCAACCTTGGCAGCTTTAAGATGTTACACATGTGGGCGTATCCTCTGTTGAATTAGTCTTTCCTAAAACTTTCCTAAAACTGGTTAGTATCACCTTCAATAGCACCAGAGAATTGTTAGTATTACCCTAAGTAAGTGTTCCTCAACCTTGGCAACTTTAAGATATGTGGACTTCAACTCCCAGAATTCCCCAGCCAACCATGTTGGCTGGGGAATTCTGCGAGTTGAAGTCCACATATCTTAAAGTTGCCACGGTTGAGGAACCCTGCCCTAAGTAACAGTGTCACTCTTCTACAAAGCTTGAGTCATTTTGTTTGTGAGATATCTTTCACAGTCTTTGTTCCCACAGTAAAGTGGCATTTGGTACACTGATATTGATCACTTTCAGGACTTGATAAGAATAAGGCTGATCAAGTTTTTATAACAACTGCAAGTTGTCAACCTTCACTTGTACAAATCTGTACTTGTAAATTTCCTTGCAATGGATCCAGGGTTCTTGCAGCCTGATCATAAAACTGTTTTTGTATATCCAAAGGTCTTTGTGAGACCCATTGTGGTATAGTAGTTAAAAATGCTGGACTAGAAGGCAGGACACTGAGTTTTAGTCCTGCCTTAGGCATGGAAGTTAGCTAAGTGACTTTGGGCTGGTCACTCTCAGCCCTAAGAAGAAGGCAGTGGCAAATCACTTCTAAAAATGTAGCTAAGAAAACTGCATAGATTTGTCAATGAGTCATAACTGATTGGAAGCCACACACACACCACCTCCAAATATCCAGACATTGCTGGATAACAGCTCCCAGAAGGCATCTGAAGCATATGGTAAAAATGAAGATGGCAGCCATGATGGTGCAACTGGAACTCTGCCCTTTTTGATGTGTATCACACATAAAAATAGGTGGAGCTTCAATTAACCATCATGGCTATCATCTTGACCTTTTTTTAATCATACCCCATGGACACCCCTGGCTCCCAGCATGCTTTACCGTTAGTCATGCTGATGGGGGTTGCAGGGAGTTATGGTTCAGCTTCTGGAAAGCCACAGGTGCCCAGCCCTGCTCCACTAAGTTTGATTTTGGTTATTCACAGTCCGTCTTCAACTTGAAGCTCTCCAGAGAGATTGAGCTACAGCTCTCATAACTGAGGGCAGCCGTAGCCCTGACAGCTGGAAATTATGACCATGGTAGCCCAACATATTTGGAGAATGCTAATTTGGAAAAGCTATCTAGGATTGTGACATAAAAATGAAAGATGCTTTTATGAGGTCATCAGACTTGGTACCAACGATTTCCAGCGCAGCCACGGATGGTTGGAGGATGTGGAAAAATATCCTGCAACTTTATTGGCTGACCGCTGGGTGTCAGAGATGCATTGTGCTCCTGAGCCAGCTTTCTAAAAATCAGACTATTTGCTGATTGTAGCAATAGCTTTCACATTCATTTTGGAGATGCTACTTGCCAACACACTGCCCTATCATTTTTATTCTGATTTCCATTTTCTCTGACATATCCTGCATGGCTCATCAGTTTCCATTTCTTTTTCTTACCTTCCTTTTTTTTATCTGTATGTCCCCGAATGCTAAAAACAATACTAACTATGCGGCTGTCTGACAGGAAATGCTAATAAAAGATGTATTTGCCTCCCTTAGGGATGTTCTGCATTCTCATAATTAGGCCTGGATGGGGTAAAAAAAATCTACCCAAACAGTTTTCAGATAGAAAATATTTTTTTTTCCTGCTAAAATGGTAAATCCCATTATGAAAATATTGGCTTTGACTATGTTTCCCTTCAGTAATACCATCACTTCTGGTCAGCAAACTGTGTAGAAACTTTTTTTTAAAAAAGTTTCCATTTCTTGACTGAATCAAATTATTTGCAGGTTTTTGAATGACAATAATTTGAACTTTTGACCCAAGGCTGGCATCACTGAAACTGGAGCCAAGTACTGAGCAGTAAAACTGAACCAAACCTTGACAGCTTCTCTGTGAAGGTGTATACATTTTAATGTTGATCATGGGGTTAGAGCAGGGGGTCCTGTTTTCCCTGATTCTTCTTCCTAAAGAGGCATTTTTCATCTGTGATGATGCCAGGGGGGAGATGGAGGCCGAGGCCTCTCTGTTGGAGGGCACAGCAGGGCTTGATGCTCTCTGTGCTCCTGTTTAACATCTACATGAAGCTGCTGGGTGAGGTCACCAACCAGCAGGGGCCAAGTACGATCAGTCTGCAGATGATACCCAACTTTACATCTTGATTCCAGGCCAAACAAATGTTATAGTCAAGGTGCTGTCCTGGTTACTGGAGGCTATTAGAGTCTGGAAGGAATAGGTTAGGCTCAGTCCAAACAAGATGGAGTGGTTTTAGGTTTGGAAGCCATCTGATTCCAGAGAGATTCTTTTTTTAGTTCTGGAGAGGGTTGTGTTCCCCCATACAGAACTGGCTCATAATCTGAGGGTCATTTTTGATTCATGGCTCTTGCTCAAGAAGGAGGTGGAAGTTCGGGCTAGAAGAGTCTTTGCACAGCTTCATCTTGCGTGCCAGTGACAATCCCTCCTGGACAGAAGGCTGTCCTCACATGAATCGTGCCCTATTCTTCTCCCATTTGGACTACTGCAGTGTACTATATATGAGGCTGTCCTTAAAGACCACACAGAAGTTATAGCTGGTTCACAATGCAGCAGCTCAGGTAGTTATGAATGCATTTTGGTTTACTCATATCATACTGCTACTTTGGGAGCTGAATTGGCTTCTGGGCACAATTAATCTGAGTATCCTTGGGATTGCCTCCCAATTCTGGATGATAAAATGGGCTTCCTCCAAATACTTTCTCTCAGGAATGTCATCAGCAGGGACTACAGATAGACTTTGTTTATCAACCACAATTGGGACCAGCAACTTGGTCATTAAGCGAAGCGGTCACTAAGTGACACTGACTGTGCTTATGATTTTACTTCAGCTTTCCTTTGCTTTACAGACCTGCAAAGGTCATAAATGCCAAGAGTGGTTGTAAAGTTACTTTTGTCGCTGTCATAACTGCAAACGGTCACTAAATCAGGACTACCAGTACAGCGGTGGGCCTTTTCAGTTGCTGCCATGAGGTTTTTTTTTTTTTTTTTTTTGCACATCAGTGTCTTTTATTGTTTGATTTGTTGCTTTCTTTTTTGAAATTTTTTAATTGAATTTTTTGGTAAACACAGTAAAAACTAATACAAATTAAACTGGACGAAAAAAGAAAAACAAAAGTGCAGAAAAAAGAAAAAAGAAAAAGAAAAGAAAAAAGAAGAGAAAAGACAAAGGCAACAAAGACAATAATAAAGAAGTGGCTTCCATCCTTCATCACACCAAGCATAAGCTAATATAGTAATATTTCACCCTCTTTTAAAGTTACATATAAAAAAACTCTTCTCCCCATAGCCTAACATTTATCTATACGCAATCCAGAAATCATGATCTTTTCAGTCCTAATTCAGCAAAAAGTCCAGTAGGAGTTACCAGAAATATCAAACAAATAGTTTATCCCTGGTCAAATAGTCCAATCTTATATTCCTTCTTTTTGCTCTGCACAATCTTGACTTTTGAATCATTCCTATGGCATCACAGAATTTGATCTTTCATCATGCTTTGGCATTTAAAAGGAGTCTTCAAAACTTTCATCAGCCGACTTTGTAAATCCCATAAAGAGGCATTGTCCAGGATTTCTTGTTGCACCTGTTCCATGTCCAGATCCTCTTCTTGATTTGTCTTTTGAATTCCCATTTTGGTAATCTCAATTTTGTTGCCTTCCATGACTTCAAATTCTCTGTTTATGTCAGACAAGTTTTTTAACGTTTTTCTCATCATCTTCTAAAAGTTTATCCATTGAAATCTGTATTCTTTCTGAGATATTAGTCATTAATATCTCAGTTCAGTTTTCAAAAAAACTTCTTAAGATAAGAAGTTACAGCCAGCTTAGCCATTTTAACTCTTTTCTGCCTGGTCCTTCAGTTCCCTCCAGTGTCTGTTTGCAACCTTCATCAAGCCTCAGTCCCTAATATGGATTTAGTTCCATTTCAGTCATTTCCCATATTATTTAATTATATAGTTGTTTTTCAAATCTAACAGCAAAATGACCAGTATTTCAAATCTCTCTGGTCTCCTAGTCTATTTAAAACTGTCTTAAATCAAAATCCTTTTTTTTTTAACTTTTTGCCAATTGTATATTAATTTAAATTCTTAAGTGTTTAAAATTTCTTAAAACCAAAGAAGGTGTCAAATTAAGCTCACTGTTTTGGAAGTCTGTGATATTCATAAAGTGGTTAATTGAACATTTCCAAATGTGATCAGAAAGTGAGTTCTGTTGGCTTAGTGTCCTTATTAAAGGCTCTGCCTCTGCCGAGAGCAAAGTTGTCATCTCCTTCGACTCTTGGTGCTCAATCCCACAGGAGACCACTGTTTTATGGTCTCCTTGTGAGGAGCTGCCATTCAGAGCACTTGTGGTGATCTTCCGTTTCCTCCTTCTACATAGATCTTCAAAGGACTGGTCTACTCACCGGTCTTTCGTTCTTCACAGCAGTCACCGTCTCTGCTCATTCGTGGAGACATCTTCAGTCAGCCATGGCTCACACTGGAAGCCAGTTGCTCCCCTCTTCTGTTGAATAGGATTCCCCTGGAGATTTAAATGGCCCCGTGAAAATGTGGCTGTTCCAGGTTGGGGTTGGGATGTTGTAATGTTTCACCTCTTGAATGGGGTTTCTGCTTGATTATTGTGATTTATGTTCTTTGATGTGTAAGTATAGATGATACAGATGTTATAGCACTTTGTTACTATTTATTATTATTGTCGTTGTCATAATGTTGTATTTTAACCTGATTATGGATGTTGAGTATGTACCTTGCTCAAAGTTACTAATGACTGGAGCTGCATAGAAGCCCAGTAAATTAAATAAATAAAAATATATGTTTGTGTTAAATTGGATGTTTTTCTCTTATGGGCTGAAGCTGAAGACTGTGTATGTGTTACTTTCTTTCTATAGTTAGTTTTTGATTTATTGTTCTCTAATAAATAGTTTCTGGGTTGAGCTTAGTAAATTTGAGGTTTAATTAGAAGCAGAGATCTTAACAATGGCAACAAGGAAATCTTAATATGGTCTCTTTGGGGAAAATTGAGGAGTTAATCCAGACTCAGGGGACTGGCTGAAATATGTGGAGTAATTGGGCTGTTATTTTCTGGCTAATGAGATTGCTGATGGGGACAAGCAAAAAACCCTATTTCTCAGTGTGTGTGGCAGTAATACATACGTTGTCTTGAGAGGTTTGTTGCAGCCACAAATGCCAGAGGACCACAGTTTGCAGAGCTGCAAATGCTCCTGTCTGAGAATTGTACATCCAAACCAAATATAATAATGGGATATTTCATTCCACAACTGGAGAAAGGAAGAATGATGATTTTGGATTAGAAGATACTGCTGAGTTTTGTTTTGTTTTTTAAACTCACAGAACACTGATCTTTTGGAAAAGTTCTAGAGTATATGTTGTGTGACAGATGTGTTTGTGAAATGGAGGATATTACTATCCAAAGTAAATTATTGGCTGAGGGGAATTTGGTCTGGAACAAAACTATACAGATAGCAACTGCTATGAAAGCAGCAGTGAAAAATGTACAGGATGTACAGTTAAATAAAAAAGATTCTGCGGGAGCCATTAAGGAAGTGGAAGACCACATATCTAAAATTTAGAGCAATGATTCTCAACCTTTTTATAATTATGGACCACTAATTAAACATTAGGAAAATAGGGGAGGGGGCACTCATTAAAAAATATGAGTGTAATGTAATGTAATGTAATGTTGTATGTAACATGTTACATGTAACATGTAATGTTGTATGTAACATATTGGACCTAGACCGAAGTAAATTTAAGAGTAGCCACATTGAAATCAAGGGAACTTAATTTAGGCATGACTAAACCTGGCTTAAGCTCAGTGTTTTATCTTACCTTCTACCTTATCTTTATTTTAAAGCCAAACTTAGAATGGCTATACCATATCATTCTTTACAAATATGTTGTCTAGGTTAGTCCCGCTGAAATGTACAGCACTGAACTTATATAACTGTATTAGACTGCAATCAGGATTCTGCAAGATATTGGGGGAATATCTGCAAGATATTGGGGGATATCCTTCGTTCTTTAAGAGCATGGGAGCTCATATTTTTTTGGAATAAGATAATGATTATTGTTGCATTTGTATATATCTTCCCATCCCCTCCCTTTTTAAGCTAGCTGAGTTTAAGAATTTATATACCACTTGTATTATATTAGGTACCTGATGTCATAATAACAATTCGTAGTGCCAGTATGCTGATCAAGAATGTTCTTTAGTAGAAATCTCTAATACTAAGGAGCTATGGGTGAGTGGATTTCAGAGTGATAAAATCCCATTTTTAATTGCACATCATATTTCCTATTTGTATCTTCTTTTTGGATTACTAATGTGCATTCAGTTTCATTTAGCATAGCATATTGCACACTTTCAGTCAGTGACTATATTTGAGATCTGTTCACTATTGTCATTTTTCTGAATTTAAGTACTCACATTTGGGGCGGGGGGTGCATTTGAGTCAGTGTTGACTCTTGGCAACTTCCTGGACAAATCCCTGCAGTTTTCTTGGCAAGACTGCAGAAGTGATTTGCCATTGCCTCCTTCCTAGAATCAAGAAGTAGTGACTGGCCCAAGGTCACCCATCAGGCTTCGTGTCTGAGGCAGGACTAGAACTCACAGTCTTCCAATTTCTAGCCTGGTGCCTGAACCACTAGACCAGTGTTGTCCAAACTTGGCCACTTTAAGATGAGTGGACTTCAACTCCCAGACTTCCCTAGCCAGCCATGCTGGGAGTTGAAGTCCACTCATCTTAAAGTGGCCAAGTTTGGACAACACTGCACTAGACCAAAGAGGGTTTCAGTTTGCTCAGTACTGCACTCCCATTGCTGCTAGTATTATTAGCTATGGGCTTCAGTAAGTCAGTTTTCTGCCCATTAGCTATGGGCTTCAGTAAGTCAGTTTTCTGCCACTGATCCATTCTTTGAGAACTAGCTGAGTGCTGGAGCATGGGCTAAGATACCTAAAGGTTAGGGTATGAAATGGGCTTCCACACCTGGTTGTTGCCACACACAGGGAGGTGTGGCAGAAATAGTGAGCTGGCCCTCACTAGCTGACAGCACATGTAAGGGGTGGGGCTGAGGCACCGAACAAGTTCTTGCCAGCTGATGGCACATGTGGAGAGGTGGAACTCAGCTGGTGAACATGCCCATGAATGTGGTGAGGCTATAGCAGACCACTGGGTGGACATTTACAAATCACTGATGGTTTGTAAACTGTACTTCAAGAATCACTGGTTTAGAAAATTGAAAATGTGTTTCTGTTGTCGAGAGCTGCACACTGTTAACAGTCTGCAAGCATTAAACGCCCATCTTTTCCAAGCAGGTCGTTTGCAAACAGAACATGCACTGGAATTTGTTTTACCTGAAATCAATGGGGTTTTACAAAATAGGTTAAACAACCACCATTATTGCTAACGTTCTACTGTTTCATTATGTGATTAATTATTTTGCCTCATTTTAATTGTTAGCTGCTCTGTTAAATTATTTTAGGGCTAAAGAGCATGGTATTAATATCTGCAATTAAAATAACTAGCCAACAAAGCATAGTCATATACTTTTATAAATATAAAAGTATATTCATAGACATAGGTGATTCTTATGTCCCTTTCCAAAATCTTCTGTATTGCTGTTTCCTATGCCAAATCTAAGTTAATGGGAGGCAATGTGAAAAGATAGCTTTACTACGGCCAATAGAATGTGTGTTTGGAAAGAAATAAAGTCATATGTCTTCCCATGTATTCTTAGTATCTCAGACCTTGTTTCTGTTGGAAGCTATTCAAATGGGCTATACAGTACATGAGAATAGGCTCTCTGACCAGAGAGATATGGCTGTTATTATGTCACCTGATTTCTGTTCCCCCTCTTGGAGTGGGTGGGAGGAGAAGAATTTCTCTATATTTTACACAGAGCATATCCTGTGTGGTGTTTTCAGTTACAGGAACCACCAGGAAGCGGTGCCTGACCAGATTCATCCTTAGAAATCTTCAGACATACACAATCAGATGTTATTCTATAGGATTCAAACTCTCTACAGTATCGGAAACTGAACTCACAGACCTTTTCACTTTAGATGACATTAACTTTAGGAGCTACCCGGGTCCTGGTGCTCCGTTGTGCTGAAGGAACAAATATACAGTACGGAAGCTATTTGAATGGTATATACACCTTCATTTAGGCTCTCAGAGCAGAGAGATACAGATGTTACATTATGTCCATCGGCCACCATTTGCTTTAGGAGAAGGACTCTTCCTCCTTGTTTTTAAATCTTTAATTGTGATGTTGTTAATAACTATTTATGTGTTGCAGTAAGCCAATTTGCAAGGATTTGTTTGACTAAAAGGTGGGCTATGCAAAATTGAAATAAACAAACTAACAAATGATATCGATAAGTATGGAAGAGTGATATAATCTTGCAATTATGCATACTCTGTTCTTCCTTTACTGTTATATATGACATATTTTTAAAATGTATTTAATCCTAAAGGAAAACAAAATACATTTTTAAATATATGGGGAAGAAGAGGGGTAGGATGATTTTTCTTCTTTTCTTACCTTTCTTCACACTCCACCTTAATCTGATTAAGCAGAACCAGGTATGGAAACAGGGGTTTTCACACAAATTGGGAGTTGTGGAGGGATATAGAACGTGCAAACAAATACAGGTTAAAGCATGGATGCAGCCAGGGTATGCTAAATTAAGTCCAGTGATCTTCAAGTACTAAGTTCTGTACAAGTAAGTGAGAATATAGTGTCCGTATGGAATGTGCATTTTTAAAGCACCATTTTAGGTTTCAAATTCAATCCCTCACTTAAGCCTGTTTTCAAAGAGGCTTGATGTGACACACACAATGCATGTGATAATATAGCCCTGGGGTAAAGAAATAAAATCTGAATGCATGACATTTTCAGGACACATTTCTGCTTCCTATTGATAATCTACACTCAACTTTGACATACGCTTTCAGGAGACTCAGGAAATATGTAAATTAATTATAACAGCGCTACATTCTGTTAGGATTGAAATATTGCAATGAAATCTATATGTGTGGAAGAATTCTGGCACTAACACGATCCATTGCATCAGTTTTCCGCAAGCTGGAGGGGAGAACAGGTAGAAAACGCTGCAGTGCTCTGATCTAAAGTGAGGATATTTCAGTGTATTCAGTATATTACCCAAATTAATTCAAGTTTCAAAAACTGAAGACTCTGTTAGTTAAGAGACCATACAGGACAGGAAAAATGGACATAAATAAAATCTACCATGTTGCTTTGAAATCACTGAAATAATTTTATGCATTTTGGCTCTTGATTATAGGAAAAAAATGGGTTTAGCGTTCTGAACTGCAAAGTCTTATTTGGATTTAGCATCCTGAATGGCAAAGTCTTAGATCCACTAGATGGTGGTATTTGTTAAGAAGATACGTTGTTCTGTATAGTGGAGGACAAGTTTAAAATTTCCTACCACTTTTGCTGGGAAAAACTATATGGGAATGATTCATCACAAAACCATTAATTCAATCAATCCTGATTATGTTGCACAATGAATATTTGATACGGACATATTTTAACAGATATGTGCTTACAGAACTGGTGATTTTGCAAAATTCGTTTAAAAACTTTATGGATCTATAGTGTTACAGCATCAACTCTGTATTACAGCAGCGGCTTCAGAATCATGGTTAAAGAGCCATTATAACTGAAATGGAACATCAGCTATATAAAAACAAGCAACTAAGTTATTTTACAGTTTAAGGTTCAGAAAATTAACAGTGAAAAAGCCTTGGAAAGTGGGAGAGGGGAAGATATATTTAAAGTAGGGCAACTCAAAATTCTGGCCAGAAGCTTGGGAATCAGGTGATCTAGGGGAAATCAGTCATCAGGAACATCCTATGACACTTCAGACAGTGAAAATAGTACCCATTCTCTCACTGACACTGAATGTTAGTAGCACCCTCCATCTCATCTGAAGATGGCTAACTTGGGATATGCAGGCAAGGGGACATGTCTCAATAGAGGGAATGGCCAGAATCAGAATCTAATCTTCTCCCTTCTGACAATTGATAATTCTGCCCCATTCTAAGTCAGTCTCAACAGATGGATGACGATTCTCTTATTTCTATAAGAACCTGCCATCCCTGACAGGAAGATGATGCCAGCTGTTCTACTATACCAGCAACAATCCATGAAGACCTTCCATGGGGCTACCACACTGGGGCTGCAAAAAACCCAGATGATCACAGGAGGGCAGCCAAGAGTTAGGTTTTCGTATGTATGTATGTATGTATTTTCCAAATTTGTCACCACCCATCTCACTTTCTTCTTCTCTTTGCTTTATTGGTTGTCTGGATTTTTACATTCTAGATCTGATCAGCTTAGTTTTCCTTTCCAAGTTATCTGGGCAAATTATAGATCAGTCTGTGGCTCAGCTTGGTTGCTGCCTCTTTTCCAGCTATTTGTTTCTCATGTCTGTTTCCAGATGTGGCAATTGCTCCCATTTCTCCTCTCTAAGAAGTCCCTGGCACTACCGCAAAATATGATTTCTTAGGTTTTGCTTTAGTGTAATTGGGAACCAAGTCAGTGTGATTTACAGACTTTGGTTTATGGTGTTAGCATGATATGCAAAGAAGTCCACTGTGGCTTGTTCAGAAAAGAAACCATGGCCTAGCATGAGGGCTGAATTTAGGATGTCTGCATGTGTGTGTGGGGAGAGGCAGAGAGAGAAACCCTTTTTGTGGTATTGGTAGCATGCTGCAAAACACTGATACAATTTCTCTGAAGGTTTTCAAGCATTTAAACAGTCTTTAAAATATTTATGTACTCAGCAAACACCCCTATGATCTTTAATTTGAGATTTGATTTCTCAAAAGGTGTTCTGTCCTCTACCCAGCCCCTTAAACACACACACAATTTTGCAATCACTCATTCAGAGATATACTGCTGGTTTTCTGCCTTATAGTTGTGTCCAAAGGAAAACAGGCAGCATGCCAGCCATCAACCCAAAAGCAGAAGCTTTAATTTACAGTTGAAAATGATGCAGCTTCAAAAGCACAGGCAACATATGTTGCTGAGCATATGAATAAATCAAATAACATCCTCAACTAATGAAACACGCTCCAATATGCTTAACACAAATTACTTTTGATTAAACAGCTTACTGGGGAGACAAATGTAAACCACTGTTAGGTGTGCTCTCTTCAGAATTATGTGCTGAATCTAATTTGAAATGGATAAGAACTAACAATTCATTTTCTCTGCATATTTTTTAAAAAATATAAACAGCAATTTCAAGTATGCCATTCAAAGTATGCTGAGATTATTAGTACAGCCTGTATGGTTAGCACAAGTCATCATGCAAATGAAGTTGAAATGATTTAATATGCTTACAGTCACAGATAGATAACTTGATCAATAGTGTATTTACAGTTATGGAACAAACAGGCTATGTCAGAAAAACATTTTAAAGCTATTATATTCTCAGCATATGTTCAATGCAGGATATGTAATATATCTATATCTATCTAATTATATCTATCACCTATCTATCATCTATCTTTCTGTCTATCTTTCTATCTTCAAACTGGAAAATATGATGAAAAGCTTTTTAATTTTTTTTCAGTAACAACATTAATTAAAGGAACTTCAGTAATTGCAGGATTGTAAGGAACTGGTCAAGACAGTAGAAAAAAAAATACTTGGACATAGTGTATTTTAATAGGTCACCTTCCTTAGTTAGCCCAGTACATAGTGGTGCCTTTGAGATAGATAGATAGATAGATAGATAGATAGATAGATAGATAGATAGATAGATAGATAGATAGATAGATCTTTTGTGCTAATTGGAATTAGGAAAAAAAACACATCAGAATTTCAAAAGGAGCTTTACATTGGAAAGTTGGCATCAAAACTACTAAAATCTGGTTCCCTTTGGGCTATGATTATTGGACAACTAGTGGTGATATAAACAGAGACTGGCCAGGATAACTATATCCTTCCAAATATCAGTGACATCAGGCTAACCATCAGCCATTTACCTGCCACAGCCAGTAGGCAGAAAGTACACATATGACTAAGTTGACATGTTAAAATATGGCTTGAATGAATTTCCGTGCAATCTTGGAATAGACTGGAAAAAATTCTGGGAAATGTGTGGTTTGTAAAAGCAGCTGTTTAGCATCTTAAGTTTCTGGATGATGCTATTTGAGAACAGCCAATACCCTTTTATGGATTTGCCTGTTTCCCATCCTTTGAACCTGTGCTATAAACTTTATTATTATTATTTTTAAAAAATGTCAAAATTGAAGGTTGTTTTTCACAAAGAAATTGGCTGATTAAAGCTGCCCTTGAACTTCCTATCCCAAGCAGCAAGCAATAAAATGCTCTGGGGATGGAAATAAACAATAGACATAGGTTAATATTAGCCATATATTGCACAGGAATGGGAAATAAGTTTTAGTCTCCACCACTACACCCGCTGTCTTTCAGTTATAACTGTTGGAAACCTTTATTATGCCCTAATAAAAATGAAAGAGTATGTTCCTTTATAGCTATGTTTATTACTTTCTTTTTACTATGTTATTTTATAAAAAATACTTGTCTTTGAGTTAAATGTTCAATTTAAAATCTTAGCATAAATCTTTTCACAACTATCTGGAAAGTATAAGCCATAAAGGCATTAAAACTTTTTCAGGAATTAGTGTCTTTGAACCCTTTGCCAAAATTGCTCAAGTTGTGATTCTTCTAGCAGAAAACAAGTGATTGAAATGGATGGCCTATTTTAATTCCTTTGCTGTTTTGTTCCTTGGCTCTCTGTTTTGTTACCTAATATAATGACTATCTGTGAATACCAGAGGTGGACAACTTTGCAAGCCTCAGGTTAATTTAAAAAATCCTCTGACAGTGATTAATACAGACCTCTGGCAGGAAAAGCTTCTCCCTGGCAGGGAGGAAGATGGAAACGGGATGAAGTAAAGAGGAAAAGGTAATGAAGGGTGGGAGAGAGATAGACCCACTTTGGCTCTGATCACATCCAGGACCAGAGCTTAAGCTGTCTACTGTATACAGATATGTGGCTCCTTATCAAATTACTCATGGGGGAATGCAATCCTTGAAAGATGGAAGGTTTTTCACCTTCCAGTGTTGATTAAACTTTAAGCCATGAAAGGCTAAACTGAAATCCCAAGTCAGTCATGATCACATTAAGGGTACCACCACGTTAAAGTACAATCCACAAAGCCTTGAGTTGGCAGGAAAGTATCAATTGTGCTGTCCTGATGGCTGAGCCCTATTCTGTATCAGTGAAGTGGCTGGTGACTGTTACTGTTATTATTTCTTTATTGTGAGACACATTAAGGAAAGCAATTGGGGGATTTCTCTGGCTTCGTTTCCCTTCCCATTGAGTGTCACCTCCTGGTGGGAGAAACATCTACCAATTGCTCTTCTTAACATGGTAGGCAGAGCTGGGTGAATGTAGGCGGGTACTTTGAATGGGGGGTTTAGCTCCCCTGCTATATTGCCCAATCCTAGATTGTCACAGGTGTGGAGGTGGTGCTGTGAGGAGCATTGAGGGCATTCCTTCCTCCTTTATCTCACTAGGTGCTAAATAGATGAAGCTCTCTTTCCAAAGAATGCTAGGCCTGTGTATAATGAGGAGTCTGCATTAGTCCTGAGAAGAGCTTCAGAAAGCACTGGTGAGGTACTTTGTGGGCAGTGCTTCTATGGAAACCAGATTTATTGTCTGTCCTGTAACCCAACCAAAGTAGCCACAAGAGGTGTACTCATAGCAGCCTAAACTGGCCAATAGAAACTGGATAGATCCTGATCCCTGATTGCCCGCCTCTCCTATGAAGCTTGCTAGATTGTGTCCATGGCAGAAATTATGTGAAGAGAAGAGGGAATACACTCACACTGCATTACAACTGGAGCAGCTGAAGATGAGTTTAACCATTTTAGCATAGGATGGGGGTGAGATGAAGATGATGTCATAAGGATGTATCATATAAAAAAAGGTTACTAAAGCATTTGGAGCCACGGTTAGGGAAATGTCATGATGAGATGAAAAAGCTCCCTAGAAAAAGGGGGAAAATGGGCTTTAACACAGATGGAGCTAAGGATGACTTAAGTCTGCATCTTCCTAAGGCATTTATAGCATAATAACCATACAATTTGATATCATATGTATTAATATATTACCGCTAAAACATTTTTTAAAAATCAGTAGTAATAAAGCTAAATTTTAAAATTGGCAGAGACAAATATCCTAAAAAATCTGCTCTTTGAACTTTTGTTTGGCACAATATGAAGACATATTTAAATAGAATTTGGCAAAATATCAGCCACAACATGGTATTAGAAAAGCAGACAGGAAAGGGAATGACTTTCTTCTGTTATTGTTCTATTTTCATCTTTCTCTTTTGCCTTATTAAAGAAAATGCTTTATAATAATTGGGTAACAGTTTATAAACTGCAACTGATACTTAATTGATTAGTCAAGTCACAGAGTAAAATAGAATAGTCTGTCAGCCTTTCTTTGCAGATGGTTTAACTAGGGAACCCACCTGCAGAAGTTTTCTTCTATTAGACAAAAATGTAATGAAAATACTGGAATTATAAAGGGTTGGATCAAGATTTGGTTATAGTTAGACTGGACCCAATTAAATCAAGGGCACTTATGTTAATCCTGACTTAATAAGTCCCATCAATTTCAGTAGATTTGCTTTAAATATGACATAATCCAGCCTGTAGATTTTAATACTCTTTTATTTTTTGTTAGGAGATGATTATCTTTTATGACAGTATAATAAACTGTAATTACCCTTGTTTTCTGTATTTCTTCACATTGCTTATGGCATTCAGAGTTTTCCACAGAATAATTTTATCAGTGTGGTTGTCTTTAGCAGCCAGCACTTCCTATGTATTTTCTTAGGACTTTCCCCAACTTGCCCATGACCATGGCACAATCATGACTAGGGAACCTGCTTTTTCTGCCATGTTCCCATAACATTATTTTCACCTTGTCCCCAACCCATGAGTAAGACAGCCTGAAATTGTACCAGTGCTAAAGTAATATTTTTGCTCTTATTCTGACACTGTCCAAAGGCAGCCTCAAGGTATGCAAAATCTGTTAGACTTAGTCACTCAAAATCTTGGACAGAATTCAGGTGGCTCTGGTGTCTTGAATTAGAGGTGATATGGGTAGGAGTGGGATCAATAATGGGGACATAATGTCATACTGGTCTTGTTTTCTGCTGACTCAAGGATAGTTGGAGAGCAATGCAACTCACCAATAGAAAAAGGCTCTTTATAAATCAATAATAAGGAAAGGTCCATAGTGTCATGCTGCTTTATAAGAGAAATCAGATGAGGGACCACAAGAAAGAAGACGCTTTCATGAAAGTCATGTTTTCAGTTAGCCCCACATGGCTTCTTTATCCATTTATTCCCAAAGTAGCTCAGAATAAATTCACAAGGAACTGATTCCCATGCATCCTATGACTGTCAGTACATTTCACTTACCTCTTAGTGAATTAGTATGTTGGCTTGCAAGGTAGTCTCTAGACTGAAGACCCTAGCTTGCATGATGATGTTAGACATGTTAGTTGGGGACATGAGTTGAATGTACATGTACTTTTGCCTGCAGGTGATGCCATACTGTTGGCTAAGAACTCAGATGAACTAACAACTTCCTCATTCCTTCAAGCTCTATTTGGGAGGCATTGGAGGAGTGGAATTGATTCCATAATGCCATTATTTGCTATTGTAGCCTTGTGCTAAATATTAAGGCACACAGAATTAAAACACTTAGTTATGCTGGCTGAGCAATTAAACTCCATTGCATAATAAAGTTTGTGGGTTCCATTGGAAAACCTGAAAGACTTGGTTAGGGATAGATCATTATGGAGAAATCTATATGGTTGCTAAGAGTCAATACCAACTTGATGGCTCATAATCAACCAGTCAATCAATTCCAGTTTTTAGGAGACAGCATCAGAATGGTGGCAGATGAGGCTCCCCAGGGACCAGAATGGGGTTGCCCAGATTAGCTTGAAACAGGATTAAGCACATCTCTAGCCTTATTAGGCACTGACTTAACCTCTGATTTAATAGTGAGTGAAACATGACATACTGCATTTCAGTGAATTTTTTTTCCCTTAGTCTCTCATGGATTCCCATAAAATTTTTGCAGAATCCTAGGGTTTTGCAGAACACAGTTGGACAAACCCTGGCCTATGACATTTTTTTTGTCATTGCATTCAAAGCACGTAGATTCAAAGTGTGCCTGTGTGCATGCACACATAAATGATGTCCAAGCCTTTTGGGAGAAAGTAGCATGTAAAATTATAAATTAAATAAATAAAGGAATGGGTGAACACCCAGAGAAATGCTCTATCCTGCTTTTGTATCATAATGTGCTTTTCACTTCCTATAGTGATGAGGACTAACATTATAATGTTTTATTTCTGTTTGGGTGAAAGAACACTGGAAGCTGAATATATCCTTTTCATGCTTGTTTTAATTACCAACACAGCTTTCTGGAAATAAGCAGACAGACTTTCTATGGCAGGCTGCAGTTCCATTAGATGCTGCAGTAGATTTCCAGAGGACAGCTGTTGTCACTCCCTCTCCCAAGGCTGCACTTTGGTTGAGCTAACTTCAGCAGCTAGATTCGCAGCTCTGCCTTCTCCAAATTAAAACTGAGCATCTGTTCATTTAACAGATTGTTAGAAACACGTTCCATGTGTTGCTAATAGCTGCTGCCATTGGTAGCTGATCACTTGTCTTCCCATCACACCCCTTGGTAGAGAAAGAGACTAGGGAAACACAGCCAAAAAGCAGGGGTCACTTTACTTTTCAATCTTCCTGTCCTCTAAAAGCCCTCTGTTCAGAAAACCTACATATTGATACCCAGCATGAAGCTGGGCAAGATACACACTTAAGGATCAGTCATCTCAGTGTTGAGTGTCTCGACTGCATACAGCTCCCCAAAAAATAGAAGAGCGGCATATTACAAAAAGATGCATTCAAACGACTGTCTCATGTCCTTTTATCACATAAATGAAAATAGTATGGAGGAGAGACAAGGAAAGTAGAAACACGTTACTGAAAGATGCAGGGCAAGTCCTTGAGCTGGCAGAAAAGTCTGCCGGCACAAGATTTGCTTACTGCAGAGTCCTGTTCTGCTGCAGGAACAAGGTGGCAACTGTTACTGTCATTATTGTTGTAATATAGGACTAGTTAAGGAAAGCAGTTGTTTGGGGCATTCTGGGAGTTGAAGTCCACACATCTTAAAGTTGGCAAAGTTGAAAAACACTGATCTAGATAGCCTGATTACTAATTATCACCCAAGGCAGTATCTTCTACTATTAAAAGTCATTTAAGTAATTTTTATCTCTGCACTTTCCAGTCACAAAGCCACTGGTTCTAGCCTAGTCTGTGGAGCAACAGAGACCATGTGTACTTTGCATGCCTCCTTAGGGTTCAGCTCCTTTTTCCCCCTGAGCATACTGCTCATCTACATCTAATTTTTCAGCCCAAGAACATAAAACTATCTACCATATTCAGTTCTTTGCTTTAAGTTGTTAAGTTCACTAAGCAGCCTGGTTGACTTTACCTTTGTCTTCTTAATATTCACACATCATGCTAAGCAGTATCATGCTTTCTTGGATTCTGATTTATTGTGATTTCTGAATTCAGCCACTGCGATTTATAGACCATGTTTTATGGCTTGGTGCAATGTAGCTGATTCAACATACACTAGATAAAGAAACATAGCTTAACACAATATGAACTCAGCCACTGATACTAAATATTAATTATGTAGACAAACATGAAAATAAACATACAGTATGTATGCACATTCTTTATTTTCCATATATCTGATGTTTTCAAAAACACATGTCATAAATTGAGGGTGACTTTTATGCCTACCACACAGAATCATAACTGATTTTCTCCCTCTCACAACACAGCATTTCATTGATGGATTTCTTTATTATTAAAAAGAGGGTGTTTTAAATGTAAGAATTAATTCTGCTGAAATAAATAGAAAATAAAGCTTTCAATGCTTTTACAAACTGCAGACAAGTCCAGAATCTACAGATTTGTATCTATAGTTCATGTATGAAAATGAATAGATTTGTTATATTTAAAAAAAAATCCAAGAAGGATTTGGAATATGCAAAAGTGAACACAGATGTATACTTAAAGAGATGAGATAGGCGGTCTGGACTGAAACAACAAAAAGTCATGATTAGCATTGGGCTCACTTCCAAAATAAATTTATGAGCAGCATCTAAAATGGCTATTTCTGCAATGAAACACAAGAATGAATTTCGTATTTAAGGATTATAAAATGCATTTCATCAGGACCATTCTCAGCAATTTGCAATCTTACATTTTCTAGACAAGAAAGCCAGTGAATTGGAGGCAGGTGATTTCTGAACCGACCATACAGTGAAGTTGCTTTGTGTGTGTTGTGTGGGACTCAGTGTGAGACTCTCACTTAATGGTTCTAAAAAGTGTGCTTTTCCTTTGTTTCTATTTTATTACATCTTTCCTTTTCCAGGACCATGAGTGAGACACGGGATGAGCAAGGAAGGGTAGCAATTGCCAAGGGATACAGAGGATTAAATACAATGGGTCAAACATGCTTTATGCCAGTATGTGCTTGGTACTCTGATTCTTCTTTGGGCCAGCCTCAGAATAAGGAGAGAGCCCGTTTGGGGTAGTGGCTGAGGTACTAGGCTAGAAATCAGGAGACTGTGCATTCTAGTCCTGCCTTAGGCACAAAGCTAGCTGGGTGACCGTAGGCCAGTCACTCTCTCTCAGCCCTATGAAGAAGAAGACAGTGGCAAGCCGCTTCTGAAATCTTGCCAAGAAAACTGCAGGGACTTTTCCAGGCAGTCACCAGGAATCAACATTAACTCAAAGGCAGAATAAAGAATCCTGATTTTTTTAAACAGGCCATCAATAAAAGGTCTCTGAATTTTAACACTGACTGGAGACGCATGGAGAAAATGGGAATGGTTGTCTGTGAATGTTTGCAAGCCCCGCTTCTCAGAATGTTTGATTATTAAATAAATGACTTTATCTGATGAAAACATGAAAATGACAGGGTTGGGGTTAGGATCAATGTAAATCAGAGTTTTGCTGAAAGAAAATCTGTCACAGGTGAGGTTTCTGTCATGATGCAGAAGTGATGATGAAAAGTAATAACTGTCCATTTTTCTTTTCTACATATCTGGAATAAGGAGGTTTTCCTGTGGCAGTTTTTCTTAGGCTTGTACAGATTAGGCTAAGGTCATTTTTCTTTATCACCATCTTTAACCAGGAACACAATTAGAGATCTACTCAACCAAATAGCTGCCTTGCTGTCAACCCTGTTATTAGCATTCTAAGTCTTCAGGTTTTGTCTTGGTGAGGCCTAAAATACAATCCTATAGTTGCCTACTTAAAAATAAGTCTTACAGAGCTCAGAGGAGCTTACTCCAAGGAAACCAGTTGTAGGATTCTTAGCTATGTTAATCATTTTTGGTGGTTTACCATAAAATGCAAAAAATTAAACAGCTTTAAAATGCCTTACTCTCAACCTAATATGTGGACTTCCTTCTTTCAGTAAGCAGTATGAGAAAATGGGTTACTCAAGCCAACAAATTCTCATGTTCTACCATAGGTGGTTTTCATGAGAAACTAAGTTGTATGAAGAAAAAGATGACTTTCCTCCAAAAGCTTTTAGACTTTTTCCTTGCTATGCCCTTCAAATGACTTCTTTTGGAGAAAGCGCTTCACAATATTTTAACACCAGCTGTATTTGTGTTGATGAGTCTGTCATTTGGAGTGGAATGACCCTGAAGCTGAATGGCTTCTCATGAACTTTATTTTTAGCAGTCCAGTGAAGATTTTTGTCTTATCAGAGGCCTTTAGAGAGAGTTGTTACTGAAGGATTATAATCCTAAATTAAAGCATACAATTTTCTCCATTTTCTAAATTAACACGTATAAAAACATATTGGAGATTCAGCTTCCAGCACTGTGGACTGAGGTGCCTATATACCTGCCTATATACCTATATCACTCTGGACAAGGCAGAAATGAAAAAGGATTTCAACTGATAATCCATAAGGAGTCAGAATTATTCTCTTGAAATATAGCTTGGGAGAGTTTCTGAATGCAACGTTGCTCTAGAGATACAGTATGAGTGGCACCATAGCCTACAAGTGTTTTTACTCCACCTTTTTCTGCAAAGAACTGACCTGGCCATGACTACCCAGGTTTTAACTTGGATTGGATAGCTATAATACGTTCGATATGGAGCCACTCATGAAAAGAATTGAGGAATTTCATCTATTGCACACTAACTAAGGGTACTGACCAGTAATAAGTTCAAGACAGGGTTGGACTTCTTTTGCCACCAAATCCATTTTTGATAACCTTGGAACCCACTCAGACCCCAATGGATCAATTCAATGGCACAATTTCATTGAGATTGGAAACATAACTGTAATAGCTATCAGAATGGTATATACAATCCATCATTTCTTCAGCTCCCACAGAGAGAGAGAGAGAGGGAGGGAGGGAGGGAGGGAGGGAGGGAGAGAGATGTTACATTAGGTCATGTTATTGTGTATGAGATTCCACATGACTTCTGCACATCTACTTTTTCAGTGCACTTGAAGGAGTGTATGTGTATGGAGATGTCAGCCCTTAGAGGTAGTCCAGACAAGAAGCATCAACCATGAGTACTAACACTACTTTTATTGTAATGTTACAGTAACAGAATCTTGCAAGCCTGACTTTCCCCTCACCTTTACAGTCCAAGAAACTAGGGAGGGTCCCTTCTGAGACATTTGTCATATCCCCATTGCTTCTGCAGGCTAAGCTGCCTCTAATCTGACTGTTGCTTAGTCTGCTGTTCCTCCTTCTCCTGTTTCTCAAGGACATTCTTACAGACCATTAGGGGAGGTCATGTAAAATCTCATACTTCTCAAAATCTTTCATGACATAATGTGTGGATTATATATACCATTTTGATGGATTCTACAGTTTATATCTCTTCCTGCAAGACCACTGAGTGCCAGGACCTGGATAGCTCCTAGAGTTAATGCGCTGCATATAGTAATCTAAAGTGCAAAGGTCTGTGAGTTCAATCCCTTGTAGAAGGTTTGACACACCCCCAGAATAAGATCTGGCTGTGTATGACTGATGATTCCTAATAAGGACAAAATTAGGCCTACTTCCTGTTCGTTTATGTAACATAACCGTAGTAGAACTCCTTGAGTAGGCTACATATAGATTAAGAAACAGGGGAAAATCCCAAAAGATGTGCTCCTTAAAGCTATGCCCTTATTTGTGCATAGTGCTACTCACTGCATCATCATGATCTTGCCCACTGCAGCCCTTAACTTGATGCTCCTCTTTCCCACTGCAGAAGCTTCCAGTCCATTGGTGAAATTTCTAAAAGCTTTTTCTTGGTTACCAATCACAATAACAAAATCATTGCCTCACCCACCCGGGAATTTTCCCATTTAGTGAAAGTTACAAAATTAGGCAAACCTTTGTGTCAGTGTACTTGTTACACCTTAGCTGAAAATAGGGAACAATTATTTTAATAGCATGTGGCATCATTCTCTGACACAAGAAACCAGAAACCCTGGAAAGCTTGAATGTTCCTGGAATGTCTCTCACTTTTCCAGGGCACACTTTCTTCTTAAGATGTCTTTGTTGCTTTACTACTTGTTGTAGATTTGTTTTGTTTTGAATATCACTTTAATAGTACTACCACTGTTATAGATTTGAAAGCATCTTTTTGTCAGTTATGGGGAAAGTTGTATCAGTGACCCAATAAATATATTGGGTCTAAGCCAACAACAGCATAAAATACATGGTCCAGGAATTTAGGTATACATTCACATCTCAATAACCTTTTTTAAAGAATCACGGGGAACTTATATTAATGGTCTGCTGATGTTCATAATAAGAACTAGACATTTATACATGTGTGTGTGTGTGTGTGTGTGTGTGTGTGTGTGTATGTATGTATTAAGCCTATTAACCTAAAACAGAATAGTGGCAAGGGTAAATGGTACTCACCATTTCCCAATTTATTTTTTTCCTTACAACTACTTACCGATTTTCCCTTCTGGGAATTCAGAGATGTAAATCTGTGAACTACATATTTGTTCTCATATTTTGTATGAAGCCCTTTATGCTTAGACGTTAGCAGGTGCACTGCTGAATCCATATTGCCTTTACTCTATTTTCTAGTATTTCTTCTTTTCCATTGTCAGAGAAGGTGCAGGATGAAAGTAAAAATGCGAACATCCATATCATCCAAAGTGGGATCTGTGCTGAAGGATAAGGTTAAGTTGATTTCTAGTTGCAGAAAATGTGAAGGTTGTTGCTCTGTATAATGTGTGATTTTTATTGGATCTACTTTCACATCACTGAATAAGGCTCTTCTGTTTGTCTATGAGGCCAGGTAAATTTATTCAAAGAGTTAATACAGTTGGAAAAAAACACAGCTTGGAGATTTTAACTCCCTCCTCCTCCTCCTCCTCCTCCTCCTCCTCCTCCTCCTCCTCCTCTTCTTTTGAGGGGAAGAGAGAATTCAGTTTATGCTATAAACTAAATGTCTACAGTTATGATGCTATTTATGTTTTGATTATGTTGTTGGAAAATGAAAACTACTAGGAGAGCACTAATGGACTAGTAAATACATTATGGAATAAAGTGAATAAAATTCTGGAAGTTCCATTATGAATTTTAGGCATGATTTGGATGTGAAAGGAGATAAACAACATTAGCTGCAAATGTTAAGAAAAGGAATGTGATGCAAGATCATCATCTTGTAAATTGGTCACTAAAGGAGTGATGGTTTAAACAGCTTTCATCAATTAGGTTATTCTGGTGATTATTTTTTTTTTCCTCTAAGGGAGAATTTTCACTCCGGTTTCAGAAAACTGCTCTTCGTGGCTATTTTGACCTGATGATCACAGAATATCTGCATGCAGAAAACCTGACTGGAGCTTTCTGAAGCAAGTCTTTTCTGGGCTCCTTATAAACATGGGTTTAGCACTCTTTTGAGAGCTCTAAACCTGTTTAAAAAGTGTTAAGAGAGTGCCAGCACTAGGCTGCAGAGGGAAAGAGAATCAGGTGCTGCCAACTGTGTGTTGCTGATTCTGTCACCTTTGGATGTATTACAGATTTCCCACTGCTTCTGACTACGATGGTTTTTGCATGGCTATACTTTTTGCTATTTTACTGTGTTGTATGCATGGGGTGAAGTCATCTTGCTTATTGTCAGTTTCTTGAACTAGAAAGCTTATATACAGAGATTGAAGGACACAGCTCTTGATAAGATAGTTTTATTGGAGACACTGGAAAAGGCATTAATAACAAAGACAACTAGCCACTGCAAACTCTAAGACTCAAGCCATACATATAGTGTAGCCAAAGTTCATATCTTACATTTTCCCCTTGTGTCTGTGTGTTTTAAACAAGCGGAGAGCTGCTTGTTTCTCAGTGGAAGCAGCAGGTGATAGCTGTGCATTGTTTTTATAGTTAATCACTTTGGTCTCAGACACTTTGCTTCTGAACTTGCCCATTCTAGCCCTCACACCTGCTTCATTCTAATTCAATGGCAATCCATGTGCTACTTCCAGGTGCTGTCAGCCACTTGGACCAAACAGTGCCTACTGCCAGCACAGCCATTCCCTTGCAGCACTAGTCAAGGACAGAGCTCACTCTGTATAAACTGATCCTTCCCACTTCATTGTGCATTCCTCATCCATGCCTGTAGCCTATTAACTGGGTTAATTTTGGGCATGCTTCTTTTAGAAGAGCACTAGACCTGTCTTCAAAACTAGCCCAACTGATAGTTCACAGGTAGGGATTGCCTCTGTACCTACAACGAGTTGGTCAGGCAATTGACAGATGAATAAACATGCTTTTCCAGGCCCCCACCTATGCTCACCAAATCCTGACCCACCCCACATTAGACAAGATACTTGGTAGTTATTTTCTCACCAGCAGAGCAGTGCTTGATGAGAGCTGGGGGAATCCACCAATCATTTTCCTTAGTTGTCCCACATTAAAACAATAAAGTTAGCACCAGTCACTGGCCTTATTATTGTGACAGGATGGGGTTTGGCAATCAGGATAGTATGCTTCATTCTGGCAACTTTTCAGCCCACTCAGCTCAAGGAGTGGTGGATAGCACTTTAACCTAGCTGTCTGGCTGTACTTTAAGTCAAGTTTGAATGCTTCTATTCACAGCCTATGTGCTCACATTCTCATTTTATCATGCATCTCATTTCCAAAGGCCTTGTGCTGTTCTTATAAAAGACATGCAATAGATCATGTATGTAAGGATGGAAAGAAACTATAAGCAAGGTATTGTGTGTGTGTGAAGGTACATCTTTCTGTCAGTCCTATACTTGTTTGTATGCAGTGGGAGATGAATTGGGATTGGATACAAGGATAATTACTGATTGATCAGGAAATATCCCAACATTCTTTGCCCACTGAAATGGAAAGAACATAGCATGACAAGGCCAAAATAGAATCAAAAGTCCAGATGTCCAAATGCTAATTCAGGTTTTGGTAGCTGTTGGAGCTTCACTGAGGACACAGCAATAAATCTCTGTCTAGGAACTCAAACCCGTACTCAGGAGCTCACAGGGAAGAGTTGATGTTAACCCTTCAAGGTAGTCCAAACAAGAAGCACAACCAGGAGCATCAGCACTATATTTATTGTAAGGTTACATTAAACAGAATCTTGCAAGACTAAAAATATTTCTCCCCTCCTCTCTTTTTTGTTTCCAGAAAACTAGGGAGGTCCCTTCTGAAATGCTTCCCAAGCTTTTTCCCCCCCTGTGGGCTGAGCTGCCTCTTATTAGACCATTGCCTAGGCTGCAGGTCTTCCTTCTGTCTCCCAAGGTTATTCCTACATACCATCACAGTCAAGAGGAAGTCTTGGATAGGAAAGTTGCTTTTATAACAGATTCAAAAAGCCCTAATAATGAAGAAGATTGGCTGCAGAAGGAATAAGTCAAGCTCTCTATTTATAAGAGATCAGAGTTTAAATTTTGCTGCTCTTTTTCTCACTCTTATGTGATAATGGATGTTGCTTCTTGGTTCTTGGCCTTGGAAGTAGAAGGCATATCTACCCTGGATTTTGATGAGTCTGCTGTGGTCCCAGGCTTTTTGCTTCTGGCCCTGCCAGCTTCAACTCTCACAATAACAGCTTAAGCTGGTCAACAGAAAGGCTCTATCATTAAAGATTCAATATAAACAACACAGTTATGACAAGCTGTATGTACTGTTTGCTCTTTACTAACTCTGCATATATTTAACACCGAATCAGACTGATTTGGAGCATCACATTGATTTGGTATATCAAACTGATGGATCAATTTGGACTGATTTGGATGCACACGCTGACATGAATTTAAATGCCCTGAATTGGTCTGAATCAAATCATGTCCAGTTTGGAGAAATGTTTCAAACAGATCAGTTATTGAAACTGAACTGATTTTCCAAATTGATTCAGATGTTCATATTGAATCCAGCCCAATTCACACACTCCTGTTATATATATTAAGAGAGGAAGGAAGAGACTGAATAATATATATGCACTCCAAAGTCTTTAGAGTTGCCTTTTGATTAGAAATGAGTGCTATTTAGGTCTTCATAGACATGCAACTGCTTGTAATGAGTGTTATCAAGAACTTGATTGATAATGAAATGTATTCTGTGTATTTGCAAGAATAAATAATGCTCATGATACTCTAGAGTGTTCTTAAAGATAGGCTGTCTCTTTACAGCATAAATCATTTTTTGTATCTGTCAGCCAATTCCAGAATCTAAGAAGAACCTTTTGACTAGCTATTATTCTCAAGAGATTCTGAAATCTATCTGCAATCAGAGGTCTGCATTCATCTATGCTACGTGAGTGTTCTCTCTGAACCTAAGAATACAAAGCAGGTGCAACTATTTCAAATCAGTAAGAATGATCTTTTTAACACCGAGGTGGCCTGATGGTATCACTTATAAATACAGTTAGTTATGGAACACATGGGGAACCTTCTAACACAGCAATTTGTGCTACAAACAAGCGGGCTGCAAGTCATCATGGAATCAGCCACATTCTTAAGACATTTAACTGTCTTAATGAAAGCGCATGAGTGTGAATCACTTACTTGATTCCTTTGACAAAGGCATAACTGCAGTATTTGGAAGCACATCTGCTGCTGCAGTCAATAAAAATTACATGGCATCTTAACTTACAGTTAATTGTGATGAAAATAAGATCCTGACTGAGCAAACTCTTCCCTGTCAACATCAATGGAATGATGACCATTTAAAAGAGAATAAAAATAAAGATATATTGGTCACATAAGGCTGGTGTGGGCACATCTTCCCACCTCCAGTTTCTGAGCACTATCTTCTAGATGCATTCTCATTTGGGCAATACTGCAATTAGATTCTTTCAAACCAGGCTGTCCCTGGTAAGAATCAGAGAAATTGTCTAGAATGTGTAATTGTATGACACCAGAGAAATTGTCTAGAATCTATAAAGGCACTTCAAATTTATGTTGAAAATGGGAACAACAAGAAAGGACATTTTATCATGCTTGATGGACATGCAAAAAAGCTAGGAAATTTAGAATTCAAATACATACACTGATTCAGAGGATTTTAAAGATTAATATACCATTAAGAAGTCCAGAAGTCTTCCTCTTGGGACTGATGGACAAACAGATGGAAAAAAGTCATGGCACTTTATTTTTGTATATGATAACCACAGTGAGATTATTGTATGCACAAATATGGAAAGATTTGGTAATACCTACAATGGAGGAATGGTTGGTGAAGATGATGGAACTTGCTGAGATGGCCAAATTGACTTTTTGATTAGAGAAAAGACAATACCTACGTTAATTGCTGACTGAAACCCCTTATGGACTTTTTGTGTAGAACAGAAAAAAATGAACTTATGATCTATGGTTTTGATGATTAGACAGGATAGATCATAGAAAGAAGAGCATCATGATATCACATTAGAGAAAGAGGTAGATTTATAATTGTACTTATAACTGCTGTAAGAAGATTGGAAGCCACTTCTTTGCATCTTTTTTCTTTCTCTTCTATTTTTCTTTCTCTTTCTTTCTTGCATTTTTAGCTTTCTCTTTGATTTTTTCTTTTCCTTTTTTCTTCCTAACCTTATGTTAGTTTGCATTAATTTTTACTTTTGTTTTAAAAACTTTTAATACAATTATTTTAAAAAAATTAAAGCTGTATTTAATTTTTTGTATATAATTTTGTATATAATTTTTATTGAAAGTTTTAACAGCAATAATAAGAACTAATACAAACTAAAACAGAACATAGAAAAGGAAAAGGAAAGGGAGAAATAAAGGAAATAAAAGGAAAAGGAAAGGGAGAAATAAAAGGAAAAGCTAAAAGTGCAATAAAAAGGTAGAAAAAAGTAGAAAAAAAGAGAAAGCTATAAAGAAGTGACTTGCGATATTCTTCACAGCAGTTACAAGTATAATTATACTTTAACCTGTCTCTCTGAAGTTACATCACAACTGTCTTCTTTCTATAATCTATCCTGTCTAATCATCAAAACCATAAATTCAAATTCATTTTTTTCATTTTTATGCAAAAAGTCCGTAAGGGGGTTCCAGTCACCAGTAAATGTCGATATTGTCCTCTCTCTCGTCAAAGCAATCAGTCTGTCCATCTCAGCAAGTTCTGTCAATTTCACCAACCATTCCTCCATGGTGGGTAATGCTGATTTTTTTTTCATATTTGTGCATATAGCAACCTCGCTGCAGTAATCATATATTGAAATAATCTTCCATGGCTTTTTTTCTAACTGTTTATCCATCAGTCCTAAAAGGAAATGTTCTGACAAAGCTGTATTTGATCATTCTTGTACCTGTTTCCTGAAAAGTCAACTCTGCTGTGTTGAGTAAGCAAGTAGATATATGTGGTCAGTGGCAGAATAAAACCCTTTTCCACCCTGCAACCCCCAGCATGATCCCAGATCTGCTCCAGAGGGAGATGAGTGGAAGGCTGCAGGAGCAGAAGCATAGAGTCCCAGAAGTATAAGAAAGGAACATTGCTCGCATAATACTGGATTTAGCACTAAGGCTGTAACCCTATGCAAAATATTGTTCAGTTGTGATTGCAGTAAGGAAACTTGGGGCATAAGTAAGCTTTGCTAGATTGTCCCATATTAGACAGTATTAGTTACATTCTTTGTTTTTAATATTTTAATTCACAGGTTGTTGTTGATGTTTTATATCAAATTTTGGTTTATGACTGTAAATAAACACATAATATTGGATTTAGCACTGAGGCTACAATCCTATGCACATTTATGTGAGCCTGTAAGAAGTCTAACAGGAACATAGTTGAATTTATTTGGTAGGCATAGATAGGGTTGCACTAAAAATTAGTTTTTGTTTTTTTTAAATTAATGAATGCAATGCTCCATCCATAATACCATCCTGACAAGCCAAAATACAAAAAAGGGTCACTTTTATTGTACATTTACAGATAATAGTGTGCAGAATGGGGAATCTTAGTATTTTAAATTCCAGTTGGGCAAAACAGATACATCTTTCAACAGTTTTTTTTTTCCCCCCACTGACATATTTGAGAGCTGGGACTGAATTCAACTGGGAAGAATAAATTCTGGGAGAAGTTTTATTACTTCTGATGTATCCCTGTAAGAAGACTGTTAGTTTTCATAAAACTAATGTTGTTTCAGCCTCAAGAATCCCAAAGCATTTGACAACATTTCAAGATACACAAGTAATTGTATTAGCCAAAATTAATCACTACCTTCATTGATAACTGGCATAATAAAAAATGGTTTTCCCCATTTAAAATCTACAGTGCTGTCACCTGTCAAATATAAGTAGCTAAGACTGCAGGTGGAACTTAGTAATATACATAATAGGTTATGATCAATATTCAACTAAAAATTAATTTTTTCTTTTTGCTGTTATCTGATAAAAAGTTTGCAAAAAGCACCCATGTTGTTTCTGGATTCTCTCTTAATAGCTCATTTATAACTTAGATGACACTTGAATTTCTGTTCACATTCATAATGAAACATCAAGGATCAAAATCAAGTCTGGTCAGCAGTTTTATGTATTGGCTAAAAAGTTTCAATTGGAGACAGGCTATCCTGCACTTTGCCATTTTCACTGTTCTTCTGAAGCATCTTAATTTGATTTTCCAGCCTTAGAGTCCATTCATGTCGGAGCCTGGGAAGAAGGAACAGACATTCAGTGAATCTTTAACTAAATGTATTTGAAGTCTAGTTCTTTTGTGTAATGCTAATGCTGTCCCTTTTCTTTCATCACCAATGCACTTGTCATGTGTTAATTTAGCATAGGTATCTCTCTGGCCTTCTGGCTTGAGATAGAAAGAGAATACTAATGGTATAACTCATCATCAGAATGAAGCTTGGTGACATTGCTAGATTCCAGAGGAGTCAAACAACTGGGAAAATGCTGTCATTAGAGATACATGCTGCTTCTCCTTTGGGTATTCTCTGGATGAAGCATCAGCTCAGGGCTGTCGGATAGGAAAAATTATATAGTACATGTATTGGAAATGTCATCAAGGAAACTTGTGGAAGCAAACTGTGTTTATGGCACTCCATCAGCAAAACAAAACAAAAAAGAAAATCATGTAAATTATATGCACTCATTTGAACCAAGAAAATGTATTTTTATCAAAATATTGATATGGCAGCTTCCCACATACCTGCTGGGGCTATTAATGTATTACTTGTGCATAGAAAAGGTCTTAGTGAAAGAGAAAGATTCCTACTCACTATAAACATTCATATTTTTGGAATTGCCTATTAGCCACTGCTCTCCAATGGGTTGGCAGAGGACCAATCTGGATGGAAGCATTCCACATGACGGGATGGAGGGATCAGAACTTCTGTGCACCTAATCCCTGGAATTTGGCTGTGCATCTGAGATTTTCAGTGTGTGCAGGAATAGATGGGCACTCCATTGCGACAAAATATGCTTTTTGGCAAGGTACCCAATATTCGTTCAATAGTGATGATCATAGATATGTTTGAAATTGTGATGAGAAAAGAAACCATAGGCTAAAGAACTACTGTGGCATCTAATAATAAGGATGAAGCAGTTCTTGCCAGGTTAGTCTTCCACCTGAACTCCGGACATAAAATAGACAATATTTTAGGCCTAGGATGAGATATCAAATGAGCCCTTTGCAACCATTCTCCTTGCATACACTGAGGTAAAATTATATTGCAGAGTACACAAAAACCTCTGTTCCCATTGTCCCTCTTCATGTAAGACAGCGGTAAGCAGGATGATGTCATGAGCACCAGTTTACTTATAAGCACTTGCTTTGGCAGTACGCAGGCTTCATACACTACCTGGTTTAAAAATAAGATCTGCTTTTAATTAAAACAAATAAAAATCCCAACCCCAAAACAGCAACAGGAAAGTGACATGTTTCAAAGCAAAGCACCAGAATCTAACATCATATTTATTTCCAAGAATGTTTCTGGACTCTGCATGCTATTTTTAGAAAGAAAAAATGGTGGATGTTTGCATAGTTGGAGATGTTCAAAAACTCAGATTTGGAGATAGAATATTTTGTTTCCCTCTAGACCACGCTGAAGTAAACCCTCCAACTGGAACAAGTGCAACAGGTCCCAAGGTGGTCTGGCCTTGAAAGAAGCCTGTTTTATCTGGAACATCATGTCTGGGACACTTCAGATTGCTTCTGGTTCAGGGGATTTACTTCTGGAAACTATTGAACTGGCTCCAGAATTTTGAGGGATGTGAGTTTTGCACATCCCTGATTGCAGCTTGCGGTTTGTTTGAAAGTGTGATTGGTTGCCTAGGAAAAAGACTAACATAAACAGAGGTGGTAGAGAACATCCTGTTGAACTATAGGGAGTAGCAAAAAACAGCCTCATCATTTTGCTTTCTGGTAAATCAGTATTTTATGATTGCCCATACCCAACATGACAGCTATTTTGTGAAGAACAAGACTCCCTTGGCAGCCTTTTGTGAGGGAATTCATGACATGTTCTCATAATTCCAATTGTGCTTACTAGACTGAAAAGGTTGTTTGTCCCTGCTGCAGAGTTTTAGTAGACTCTGTGGTTTGAACATAAAGTTGTGCTGAGGGATTATAAGTGCCTTTGGCTGAACATAGAAGCTTCCTTGAAACTGGGAGTTCAGTACTGCACAGGCATATTAAACCCACTTCAGACTCTTATACACTATATGCAAAGGTCTTCAGAGGCCCTGTGTGTACAGACCCCAATACACTTCTAGCCCTCAAATGTGCTGGCTGAACTTCTGCAGAGGGCTATTATAATTGCTAAGGATAGCTATTTGTTCTGTTGATTGATTTGTTTAATGTCTCAGTACACATAGTTTGGCCTTTGATCTGCCTTGTAGCAAATATGGTATTCTCAAATACCAGTCTAATCAGTTAGCATTTTTTAATTCAAACCACACTCTTGCATTCTCCCTTCTCAAATATTCTTTATTAACTATACAATCCCAGGAGACCCTAAGAGAAATAGTTTCAATTTAGGCTCTTGCTTGCTCATTCATTAGTATCAACTATGGACAAAAGGGAATGAAAGGCAGACTCTCATCTGCCCAGTTCAAAGTATACTTTTGAGGACTGACCAAAGATTAGTGAATGGAGCTGATGGGCATTATTTAGCTGCCACTGAAATTTTGGATGGGCATCTATAAAATGTTTTTCAGAAAGCAATGACCTTGTTTATTTTTACTCTGTCCACTGTGACCAGTGATTTCTTCCTAATCCATCGCGGCTTTCAGCTCTATATACAACTCCTGTTCCATTCACCACAGCAGTTGGAGAAAACTCTTCATCTTCACTGAGGAGCGATGCACAGAGCTCCCATGACCTTGAACTGAATAACTGGGCAGCTTCTGATCACAAGAAACCGAAGCCTAGCTACATAGTACATAAATATTGCCTCACTACCATTTTTTCCCCTTTTCTTTACATTTGAGAGTCAGCTCATGATGGCCCAATCTGGATTTAATCCTTGCATGGGGTTGGGGGTGGGGAGAGAGAGCTAGCCCTTCCACAATCGTTTTGTGTAGTAAATTTTTACCATCTCTCTATACAGGTGTCTAAACAACTATTGATGCCAGTGTGTTTTTTCTTGACATTCTCACATCTGCAAGATGAAGGAATCTTGGAATTTAGCAGAGACCATGGGAAGGGGGAAAAGATTAGGCTTCCCTCATCCTGGGCTTGATGATGCCAATTTAAATCAGGCTCCTGGATATTCTTTATCATATAAAAAAAAAATCTTGAATGGCAGCTTCATCATATACATGTTATGAATCATGTAGTTAGTTCTTACTCTATATATGTTGGAGAAGTTGTACAGTTTCATGTAAATGTTTTGACAAGAAGTTTTGATATTGGGTGCTACCAAATGGTCCTGTAGTGGTACAGTGCTTTCAGGCAGATTTAGTGATCAACAGATTCATTCATTCATTTACTCTGGTACACTAAGAGACAAGCAGTGATCCTCCAACTCAGTGACAAATGTTTCTGTGAGAAGTGGCCTCTCAATTTGTATCAAAGAATGGAAGGCTTAATTTTCAACAACTCCTTAAGCCTCATAATATTCAAGATTCATGTTTGCCTCACAATATAAGCCTGAAAGTCCATAAAAGCTAATAATCTAGCTTCCAATTTCCAAAAGTTTTCTTCCTCAGTAAGAGGCTTCTGTTTTTCCATGTCATATTCAAAATGTGTTCAGTTTTATTTTGGTGGCGGTTATAAGCTTACTTTATTATGAAATGGCAGAAGTAGCTGTTCTTTTCAATATCACACCTCTTCCTTGCTCTGCAGCCTCCCTGACTGCCCATACTTGTACTGAAAAAGCTTGGGGTGAGGAATTTGTTCACAATGTCTTCTCTTGGGATTTAATTGAAACATGGGAAACCAAGAGAGGGATGAATGAAAGATAGATGTTCTCACATATTCCTCAGTCACCATATAACTAAGGTGACTGGAAGAGATCTTATGAGAAGTACAGCAAAATGCCCTCCTTTAGGGGTGAGGGGAAATCATCTATTTTTCCTCAGGAGAAAAATAGTGGTTGTAAAAAATATAGAAGACATATTTGGCAAAGGGCTAGTAAAAGCAGTTGAGAACAAAGATTTATCAGGGGAACAACTTGTAAGAATAAGTAAATTTCCCATTCAATCTGATAGTCTGATATGTTGTGGGTCCCATTGGTTAAGGGATGTCATCTTTCTGGACTCAGAAAACTTGCCTTTGCTGTTGCACTGCCTGCTCTTTGGAACTTTATTACTCCTGAGATTAGATTGGCACCAACCCTACTGGCTTTTCCCAAAGTTTGAGGACCTGGATCTGTTGCCTGGCATGGCAGGTGGACTCTTAGTTGGAGCCCGTGAGGTTGTTGGTTTGTGGCAAATTGGTTTGACCCTGGTTACTAGTATTGCTAATACTGGCTTTTATGTTTTTATATTTGGATTGTAAGTGCTCTTAGCCATCCAGAATTACCACACTGAGATGGGCAACCACATAAATTGAATGAATGAATAAAGTTCTCCCCTCTTCTGTGAACTCCTTTATTTCAAATCTGAAGTCGTTTTGAGAAACAGAAATAGAAAGAACGATTGAGGTTATAACACATGTCATAGTATAATTTGCTCCTAAGGACCTTCCCCCTCTTGCACCCCATGGTACAAAAGATGTCGTTGCAACTTCTTTTCTTCTGGGTCCCATGATGTGATGTTATCTCATCCCCAGCCTACAAGTGATACAACCTTAAGTTATCCTTAGCTATACCACTGTTAATCTAGTGTTTGCCTAACAGTTTCTGTGGTAGCTAACTACAGAACATGATGAGTATTTAGAGAATCAAGATGTAGTTTTGTACTTTGGAAAGAATTCAAACAGCACATGTATAATATCTATTATACTTCATCTGTTACATCAGAGGCAAAGTCAGATGATCAAGAGTGAATGGAAGCAGAGTACAGCCTCTGGCCATGCATCAACCGCATCTCCTGTCTCCTCCCGCTGTCTCCCTAAAGCAGTGTTGTCCAAACTTGGCCACTTTAAGAGGAGTGGACTTCAACTCCCAGAATTCCCCAGCCAGCATGGGGATCTTAAAGTGGCCAAGTTTGCACAACACTGCCCTAAAGAGTTGTCAAGATGGCACAGTGGTGCTAGGCTGTTCAGAAATTTTACCTCTCCGGCCTTCATCAGTTTAATGCAAGGCTGAAATATTGAAACAGTGTGTCTCTGAGTAATAAACCTGGAGGCTGGGTGATGGGACCAACTCCCTGTTCATTGCCTCCTAACAGAGCATAGAGGAATATTTGGGATTTGTTGCCAAGAAATGAAAGGAAGGGGAAAGAGATCCTGAGTAAATAATGCTGTTTGTGACTTAATTTCTTTCATGATCCTGATCTCTGTTTTTAGAAATGTTATTCAACTCAGGCTACAGTAGAACGGGGTTTAGAAGGAGAGGTACAGGAAGAAGTGTGGAGACTACAAGGTCCTGCAGCCAGATCTACCCCATTCCTGCTGCAGCTCCATGATTGGCAGATATTCTTCCTGCTGGCTAATGAAGTGTAGTAGATAGAAGACAGCAAAGATGGAGGAATCCACCAATTGCTTTGGTGATCATGTGCTGCACATGCATAATCTCAGCAGCACTGTATGTCATTAAGACAGTAAAAATAAAATAAACATGGGGAGGGATTGGCCACAGTGACAGCAAATTTCAGTGTAGTTTTCTTCTGGCTCAAAGATGAGTGTTAACTTGAACTCAACAGTGGGAAAAGACCTTTGGTGGTGGAACTGCACCTCCAGTAGCAGTCATCGTTTTATTGCAGCTTGTTAAGAGCAAGCATGTTGATGGCACCTAGAACTGAATGAGAGGTTTGCAAATCTGAAAATTAGGAACACCATGGTGAGATATCTGTCTGTCTGTCTCTCTCTCTCTCTCTCTATCTATGAAATTTGTCACCACCCATTTCATTAAAAATTACTCTGGGCAGTTTATAAAACAGTTAAAATCTATTAAAAATACAATATAAAAGGATCCTGAATAAACAGAAAATAAATATAACCCAAGAATAGATGTTAAATTGGCAGTAGCTCGGGGAGCGTCATCAAGGTACCAGCCACCCCCAGTATTGGGTCAGATTCTTGTCACCCCACACAAGCTGGCAGAGCCAGGTCTTTAATCCTTTCCGGAAAGCCGGGAGGGTAGGGGCCTGTCACACCTCTGCGGGGAGAATATTCCAAAGGGTGGGGGCAACAGCAGAGAAGGCTCTCCTCCTGGGCCCCGCCAGCTGACATCCTCTCACTGACGGGGTCTGCAACATGCCCTCTCTGCCTGACTGGGTGGGACGGGTTGATGTGATAGGGGTGAGACAGTCCCTATCACATCAACCACCTGGACCCATGCCATATAAGGAATATTTCCTCCTCCTCCATCCTGCCTAAATAAAGGAGCAGCAGCACTAAGCACAGCAGTCTAAGCTGCTTCAGAGACATACTAGTGTTAGTTATGTGGGTACATGAATGAACCTGCTTATCTAGCTCTACTAATAAATCTTTTAGTATTAACAGATGGTTTGCATCCTTATTGTGAAAACATGTTTCTAATAGATAATGAAAGCAAGGACTTTAATACTTTAGAGATATAAAACCATTGCTAAAAGCTAATGTACAGAAAATGAAGATTAGGCTAGTTAATCTCTGAAGAGCCTTCCAATTCGGTGATTCTAAGATTGGGCTCTGGGTAAAAAAAAGCTGTTTAAAAGATCAGGCTGGCATATTTCTTTGTTAGATAATTATATGTGATAAGTTGCCCTGGGAGTTATAATTCCTTATAACTGGTTGATCTTTTCAATGCCTAGCTTCCTCCAGAAGTGTTGGACGCAATTCCCATAAATATCAGGATGGGAATGGTAGTGTTATAAACTTATCACATTTGGAGGGCATCAGGTTGGGAAAGGCTGGGCTAATAACCATCTTTTTACCTTTTAATTAAAGATGATATAAGGAACAAAGTGTGTGAGAAAACAACAATAGGCAACATTTGTTTAACAGGCACATAAGAGGGCCAAAGAACTGAATTCTGAATTAAGATAAATTAGCACCATTTTAGAGTGCTGGCTATCTCCCTCGATCTTATGTAGGAATAATAGATGTTAGCTAACTTGTTATAATATTTTAAGCAGAATTATTTTATATTTACAACTTCCTTTCAATGAAAATCAAATTTAAGGATGAGCCCATCACCAGTATTTCCATCCAGAATCCTTCACAAAGCAGTTTGAAATTAATCCAGGATCAACTTCACCCCTAATGACTTTGAAGCATGGAAAGAAGATCATGAGACAATTAATGCTCACTCTTTCTCCCGTCAGCTAACCCATAGGAAAATGCCAAGAGTCGTATACAATCCATTTCCCCCTCCCTGTGCCACCACTGGTTGTGGAATTACAAACACTTTATAGTTCCATTCCACAGAAATGAGTACAAAATATATGGCTACATCCTCTTCCCATCCATATGTTTCAGTGTCAATATTTGTATGCATTTTTCTGATGAACTGCCCCAAAAAGTGAGAGGCAAAGTATAGAGGGGGAAATGGATTGTAAAAAGTGTGTGGAAGTCCTCTAGTGGCTTCCAAGCTGCCTTGCAGCCATTCCTCAGAAGCACTTAAAAAACCCTGGTGATTTGTGAATGTAAAATGCTAGCACATTAGCAATGTCATAACCAGGCATTTTCTCATAGTTGTGACCCTAGTTATGTGTTGCGGTTGTGGCTGGATTGGGGGAGAATGGAGATAGGTTTTAAACATAGAAGAGGAGAAAAGCTCCAGGAATAGCACAGTGAATCTCTGGGGAGAGGGGAGAGAGGATGGCCCCTGGCTTGATTCCAGGAACTGGGAGGTGAAGTGAGCCAAGAGTTTCTGCCAACAGCAAAACAATTTGCACACGAGTTCTACAAAGCCTTCGTGTTTCAAAGGAAAATAGCAGCTTGCTGCTGTTTGTAATAAATAGAAACAGAGTCCAAAATAAACCAACTTACTTCCTGAGTGCAGACAACAACATGAGGTCAATCAGATGTGGAGCAGTTACCAAAATGGTAGAAAGCAGGGGTGTGGAAATGCCCTAAGTGTTGCAGGCCTGAGATATGCATAATTACATTACAATAGCTAAGGGTAAAGCTGTACATATCTGTTTGGGAGTTGGCCCCATTTAACTTAGTGGAGCTTACTCTAAATATAGTCTGCATCACTCCTTTAACTCACTGGATTGGCAATTTATTTAGTATTTCTATTCTGTGTCTCAAGTCATCATGTCTGTGAAACAAAATGAATCCTTTACTAGTTGGCACAAATCTGCCTGGAAGGGTCTTGTGGAGGGGACCCTCAAATACATTCATAGCTAATGTCATTGATATGGTTTTATTTAGCTAAGCTTATCTTAGAAATTGTGCATTTCCTTCATGAAATAGAGGTACACATTTATAATAGGACAGTATTATATTAATGTTGCCATCCTCCAGATGATCAGAAGGTCATAGGATGGATGGCGATGCCTTGCAGAAATATGAAAAGGATCATCAGTGTGGATAAATGAATCAAGAGATGAGAGCTTTGGGAAAAAGACAGTATATCAGCAATTCCACTATCTGCCTTTAGGCTAGCATATCATGTAAAGCATCCCAAAGGTATGCTTGTCCAGGTCTCCCAGGAAAGAAATTCTGCTTTTCTTGGGCAATTATTCTGTTTCTGAAGTGAGTTGCTCAGCTGAACACAAACTGAATAAAAATACTAGATGTATCCAGTTTGAAACCTATGATGCATTTTTGCTAAGCAGATTGAATTCAAAGCAGAAAAAATGACTCACTTATTTAAAGCACTTCGGTGTAATCGAGAATCTTCATCTTCTTTTTGCTTGGTGTATGTTTCAATTAATTCTTCCCAAAATTTCTTCAAGCTATGAGCATTATGGATTACTATGGCATGGCGGTTGGAGACAGTATATATGTCCATGTTCTGAAAAGCAAATCAAAAGTATGAAGGAGACAGCACTTTTCTTCTCTGACTGCTAAGAGAATAATCCATGTTCTCAGAAAATAGTAAGTCCTTCCCCTTCCCCATTATAAAATGGTCTAAATAAAAGCTCTTTGTGAAAATAAATTTCCTACATTAGATTCTACTTAGAAGAGCTATAATATTTAAGCTAGAGTTTTCCAGAGCTGGCCTGACAAAGGATGTTGTGCTACAGCTCACACCTTCTTAGCTTTGTTCACAGAGAAAGTATCCTACATCTATATATTATTCTACAACTACAGCGAGTTACACTGTGACACAAATGGAAAATGGGCTATGCTACCAGATGTTGCTGAACTATAGTTCCTAACATCAGTCTTCATTGATAGTATAGGCTGGATCTACTGGAACCTTTCTTGTGCCTATGACTGTACATTCTTATTGTTCCTAGTGGATTTCTGGAAAATAAAATAATGTTCATGGTCCTTCTCACATAATCATCAAAATGCATTAAAAAAAAATTAGTAACTTGCTCATGACAACTTGTTCGGCACATTTAGTCCCTGAAATATTGTGTGGTTCCCCCCACCCCCCGGTTCTTATTTGCATTTGATGTAACATGCTATTATTTTATTTCAGATTGTGACACTGTGATATTTATGAGCACAACAGAAGTTTTTACATCCATAAAGAAGAATAACATTATTGCTGCATTCACAAACAGAATAATGAATAAATGAAAGTAGTTTCTTTAACGTTTATAGACTTTCTAAACTGGATTGAGTAAGGCCATCCAGGGTGAATTCTCTATTAACCATTAGATAAAATATTATTAGAACGGTAAGAATACAATCCAATTTTTTAAAAAATAATCCTTCTCTGTTCTGACTATTTCATGAATTATCTGGATTGCAAGTGGATACTATTGTGCAGTAACAAGAGGTTACAAAATTGTGTAACATAGGCTTACTTCGTAACAAGAGTGCTCCTGTGCTTTCCTCTGGGATACCCTATTTTGTTTTCAATCTCCCCAGTTTTATATTTTTCTTTCCCCAATGACAGTTAACCGTCCCAGGCAATTAAGCATGTGCAGACATCAGCACTTCTATAAAACTTGAGCTTCATTCAAACATGTCAATATCTCCCCCTTGTGCCTGCAAATCTGCCAACACCAGCCATCTGGTATCACTTGATCTGCAGGATACGTCCAGATTGAAGGCTTCTAGTGCTGTACCACCAACTGAAGAGTTGCTCAATGTTTCTGTCTTTTCCTCCTTAACAAACTTTTTGTTTGGAAAGAAAAAGATGGGAGAAGTGTTGGGAAACTGCAGGAGGGTTCAAGAGGGCGATGACATTATCGGAAACCTTAACATTGAGCAAAAGAGGCGCTGTTCTTGCACTTTGAAAAAAATCTAGTTTATACCAATGGCATCATTTTTCTCCACAATCATTTGCGGCGTTTGGGGCTATATCTTTCTTTCTCTTAATATACTTCTTGTTGGTGTTGCTTCTGTTTTTGTGGTGATTGTCCAAAATAATAAAATAAATCCAGAAATTTAAGAGAAAAGGGGAAATGTGTAATTCCATTTAAAATAACATTTAAAATTCCATTCCCCATGACAAACACATTAAAAGTATTCATGTATGGCACTGTTTTTACTTATACATATTCATAATATCTTTGGTTCATGGCCTCATTTTGGCTTATCAGTGCAAAGCAATGTATGGTCGCCTTGGTGACATGGGTTTAATTTCAGACAAGTGAGCCTTTCCCAAGTGAGTGGTTGGTTTCCTTCAATTCAGTTCTTCCTAATTGGATGGAACAAATAAGTGGAAATACTGAGAATCTCTTCAAGGAAATCTCCATGTCCTATATTTAAAAGTGGTAATTTTTTTTAAGTGTAAATCCACAGTAGATAAATGAGCCAATCCCTAATATGGTAGTTCTTAAACACTGATGAATGTGAAAAGCTACTTTGTCTAACCTGAGTTTTCTGTTTAAATTTCCTTCACTGAGTTCCTTTCCACTTCCCTAAAATGGAGAGCAACCATCTTTGAGGTAAGATAACTTGGAAGTTAATATTTTACATATTATATATTTTAAGATGGCATTTTTAAAGACAAGTTAAGATTTTTATTGTAATCTTGTAAATGTCTACTCAGAAGTAAGCCTTACTGAATTCAGTACACACTTCCTGCTAAATGTTCATAACTGCAGCTCATAGTTCAATCTCCCTTGGCTTAATTCCCATTAAATTCTGTAACGTTTACTACTGAATAGATATGTAGAACATTATGAAATTGGTATACTTTTACTGAGACTAATATTCTATCTTCAGCAGAATCTCACAGTGTTTCCAGATGAAGCAGGTATTCTGCTAAGATGTAGCGTTAGGTTCCTCATAATTTATTTCATCTTTCTTCTTACCTCACAAAATATGTCAAGATAGGAAAGACAGGACTGTGTGTAGAATACTGTTGTCATGAAATTGCATCTTAAATGAATTTTAGCTCATTTACTGGCCAATTCAATACATGTTTACTCAGATGTAAGAATACTACAGTTAATGGGTCTTGTTTCTAGATTAGATGCAGGCTCAGAATGAAGCAATTATATGGCAACATAGAGGTATTTATTTGTAATGATTTCATTAAAGATGAACAAATAAGTTCCATATTGTTATTAGTATGCCAGAACTGTCATTTTATTAAACATATCCTATGGAGGCATCAAGCATGAGACGACAAATTTTAACTCATTATTTAATATCAGCATATCCAAGTAATTTAAAGATCAAAGTATCTTAAGAAAAACAAATATGTCAATAACAATCTAGAAGCTTGTAAAGCAACATGTATCCATTTGTATTATTAATTGTACAAAAAGATTAGAGAGAAGTCAATTACTGTGCTAAACATTACAATTTAATATATTAATAATTTATTAAAAATAAGTGCTTACTTTAATAATATAGAAGCTTCTTCTTCTTCCACCTGGCTTTTTGGAAATAGTTTTGAAATGTGTTAGTTTTACCTTTAGGGTCTTCTCTTTCTGATAAACTCAAAGTGGACTGGGCGAGCTTCAAATATCTTTTTCTTCTGTCACTCATCTTTTATTTGGGTTTGGTGACAAGGCTATTTTTGAATCATTTCAACACGGGGCAAAGAAACTAATCTCCTTCTGTGAAGTCTACAACATGAAGTGGAATTGCCAGACAGCTACAAACCATCAACTTTGAATGCCACATTTGATCTATGCTATAATTTTCTGGCAAGTATCACTGATGTCATAACTTGGCTCAAGGGAAACAGTTATTCTTTGACGAATGCAACATCTTAGGAACATGTTGCCATGTGACTAGCAGGAACAGGATGCCACCATTTGAGCTATCAGAGACCTAAACACTCTATGTTGTACAGCATGCGGCTTGTTTTATGACTGTGTTACTTGAGTGAGCTGGAAAGGTGGTAGCAGCAAATCTTTTGAACTAGTCTGATAAGAATACCTAGCTGGTTGTATGACAAGACTCAAGCCAATCTTTTAATGCAGTACATAGTCAAGGAATTTGCACTCAACTTAAGGGCAGCCTCAAAGCATTTAAGAATGTGAGATAAATGTAGCACATACTTCTCCTCTGTTGAAATGATAACTAGAAATCTTTTCATTGCTGTGGTTTTGAAATTTCTCAGAATGAGATGTTCCTCCCTCATCATTATAAAGAATATTCTGACACCTTGGAGAATAAGCATTTTACAGCATAAGCTTTTGTGGGCAGAGCCTATAAGATTCCTTATTATTCTGAGGAAGTAGACTAAAATGGTTAGTCTTTTGGAAAAGCTCCAATTGTAAGATGTCACTCTTCATGGTCTACCATTACATCCTTTGTTTAATACTTCTCTCACCAGATTTTTCAGGGTTTTTTTTTTTAAGCCGAAGCCAAAGTTATTGTCATATATAAATCTATCTGATGCTCTACATGCAAATAAAAATCATAATAGTTACTCCTCTTTTAGACTTACACTCTAAATGACACAACACAAGAGACAGAAAGGAGAAGGAGAGCAAGTAAGTTCAGCCACAAATTCTTTGTTGTCTATTTGGTCTTGAACTGAAACATGGAGAGAAGAGGCACAATGGAGGTGGAGGTGTGGGAGAGGTTCCTACTGAATACCACTGAAATGGATATTTATTGTTAGTGACATAAAAGTTTAATGTTCCCAAAATTATGTTTCCAAAATTAGAAAATCTTCCATTGCCAAAAACCAAAATTTGAATTCTGATTTGTGAACAAGAACACTTTCATCCTCCTTTGTTTTCACTAATAAATAAACTGCTTATTAATTCTAGATAATAGTAAATTCTTGAAAGTTTCCCCCAGAGAAGAAGTGCACTTAAACATCTACTTTTTAGAGTAGGTAGGGCATGTGTAGGAATGCTACAAGTCACTCCATTTTTGAATTTAATTCTACTACTTGTGCAACGATACACATACAATAAATCTGTGCATGTATGCAGTAAGAGGATATCCCTGTGAAGGCATCCAGTGTAGCTATTTTCTTTGCTGAATAGTGCAAAATCAAACTTACAATCCTTTCAGAGGGCAAAAGTGTTGATGTAGAAGGGGTTGGACTGGCACTGTACAGGCCAGGTTCAATCTTGCCCACAGCCATGAAACTTATTGGTTGACCAGTCATGCTCTCTTTTTCAGCCCAGCCTCCCTCAGGATGAGGAAGGCTGGGCTGAGGATACCATGAAATATGTAAGCTGCTCTGAGCTCCTAGAGAGAAAGCAGGTTATAAATCTGTCAAGTAAGTAAATAAAGAAATGGTGCCAGAACAGCATAAAATGCATGATGCCATCAAACAAACAAGCAAACCCATAGTGTTCCAAAAAGGTGACAAGAAGAAGAACTATGGGAGAAGACAAAACTCTAGGGCTCATTCACACATCCCTCTTGCCCCAGTTCTAAGATTATTTCCTCATGTCAGAGCTGCTGAGGCAGGCTGAAGCCAGAGCAAAGTGATCTGGCAGGAAAATTGTGTTTTCCACTGGAAAACAGAAGAAGACCCATATGAACATTCTGTGCCACATGGAAGAGGAGGCCAAGGGAGGGTGGTGTCCTGCAGTGCTTTAATTGGGTCACTGCAAGACCACCGTCTCCTAGCTGGTTGCAGGACTCTGTGCCTCTGTGCACATTTCTGCTTTGACTGACAAGAAATCAGAATCTTTTGACAGCCAACATATTTTTCTTCCTTATTTTGGGATTATTGACCTTGTGGAACTCCTTCCATAAGATTGCTATACCTGCCAGTAACCTCCACATGGCCTGCTGCCTCTCTTCCTCACTGATTAGCACTTTGGCAAAGATGCTGCTGAAGCCAGGAGAGTAGGGAGTAGGGAAGAGGCAGGGGATTTGTCACCTCTGCTGCCTGCCTCTCCCCACCCTTAGCCAAGCATGTAAATAATCCAGTGAAGATTTGATCAATACAATCAAACTGTGGAGTCCTTGGGGCTCTCTGAGCTTGTTTGTTTTCTTGCAGACAGTGTTGCCTAGCTGAGGAATGAAATGTCTGCAAGCAAACAACCAAGCTCAGAGAGCCCCAAGGACTCCACGGTTCAACCCTGAGCTACATATATTTTCTTCTATTGGAACAATCAAACTGCTTCTGAGATTTAAAAACATAGAAGTAAAGATATCATCACATTCCAAAAAGAAGACAAGTTTTCCCCACTCCAAATTATTACTTTGGGGTGTCATCTTACTTCCCTGAAGGGAATATCACTGAGAAAGTGGAATGTAGACAACTGTGTAGAATACATGGATGGATGGCTTCCTCTGTCTGGGAATTCCAAGTTCTTGTAGAAGTAATGACTGCTGCTCCCCTTCTCCTGCCTGACATAGTGAAAGAACTTCCTACTGCATCTCAGGCAACGAGTGGTGGTGGTGGTGGAGCTAGCATGTTCTCAATTCACTCTCATCTGAACAGAAGTACCCTATGGTAGGATTTCAGAATTAGATTGATTATACTTTCAGAATACTCTACTCTTGCTCTTAGAGCTCCCCCATTCTGCTTGCAATCTGGAGCTGTGCATTTCAGGACTCAAAATCAAGCCAGGGAGCAAACTTGAGAAAAGAAGTGTCTTTCTTATGTTGCTCCTCCTCTTGGAGAGCACTGCACATTGGCACATGCAACTCCTAACCTTTGCTTTTCTGTTGAAGGGCCTGACACCTTCCAATACCCTACTTCCCAGCCCATGGTTTATACTCTGCAGCAGCTTTCTGCACACCTGGTATTTCAGATTACAGTTCCCACAGTCTTTTGCCATTAGTTGTGCTAGCTGTGACTGATAGGATCTGAAGTCCATTGATCATGCCAGGTTGTTCCTCAATGCTGGTCCAAGACATTTTGCTGTCTGAAGTGAAGGATATGGTAGCATCACTTATCCTATGTGTAACATATAGAACCTGATAGATTTGAGTCTTATTTCAGAAGTCATACAAAGGTAATTTTTCCTTTCAATGTTCTCTTTGTTTGTTAAAGTACAAGTTAAATTGAGAGATACATGTTAATAAGTTTCAAAATTCATTTTTTCCTATTTAATTGCTTAGCTGGTGAATTAAGAAAACACTAAGATGATATGTGTTGTTGTTATGTGATATATTCATAGTACAGATGTGAAAACATTCAAATTGTTAAATTGTTCTGCCAGCAAAAATGTCACTGAATAAGGATGGTAGCATTCAAACATGTAATAAATCAGAGCTATTTTTCTCTCTTTCTCAACCTACTTTAAATGCTCAAAATCATATTTATAATCAAGCTATTAGAATGGTATTAAAACATAATATTCATGAACAGCCTAGCAAGTTATCAAATATTACATTACCTTGTCTGACCTTTTAACTTTCAAGTTCTTTATTAGTAGGTTGGCCTCCTTGATTACAAATTACATGAACGCTTTTATGTTTTTCATGTATGAAATCAACAAGAAAAGGAGTCAATGATTGAGATCATCTTTAGATCTTGGTTTACTCAGTGAATTACAGAAGAACGCTATTGAAGTATTTAGAAATTGTATCCAAAGAAGGAATGTAACCAATTCTCTATCACATTATCTGTTTAGCCAGTTTAGTATCAGTTCTTACTGCATCATCTCTGTTAGTGTCCAGAGTCACAAGAGTTATATTATGGCTCTGCTCTAAGTTCAAGTCAGAGTTCAGAACTTATTTTGAATGCTCAGGAACTTGTGTAAAGTGTTAGTATAAAGAATATTTGCTTGAGAATGGAAGGAATCTCTTCATTTTTAATTAAAGAGAATAGCATTGCCCACCTCAGTCCATGTGGGATTGTGGGTTAGGTGGTACTTTTATTTAAAGATGAGAGATTGCTAAAAGGCACAGATATTAGTTTATTAGACAATAAAGCTCAATTTATTGAATCAGTTGGTAATTATTACATCATCTTTTGTAGCCAGTTGGCTGTTTCCTCAGCACTGGGGGCCAGAATGGATACTCTACAGGAAGGGACAAAATTATCAGCATGATCAGTATGAAAGTGCAAAGACCTGCTTCAGTTTTGCTAATTTTAATAACCCTTGATTGTATCACACCTATATGTATGTACTGTATATCTGTGTATGGGTGCGTGTATGCAGGTATGTATACAGGTACTTTCTCCTTGTCTGCATTTCTGGTTTATGACACAAAACACTTTCCATAACCCAGACTGCTGAAACATTGTCTATGTATCTTCTATTCTCATGTACACAAGAAACCTTTTCATCAGCAAGAGAGATTTCTATTTAATCTAGTTTGATAGCTTAGTTAATAATATGCCTAGACCTTGTTTTATCTTTCCCTAACACAACATTCTTCAGATTTATTGGGACTGCAGCTCCTCTCATTTCCAGGCATCTTGGCTTTTCAAACCAGCATAAAGAATTCTGGGAGGTACAGTCCCAACAACCTGGAAGGCTGATGTTTAGAGAAGGCAGAGAGAATACCATATCCAGGATAACAAGAAGGCCATCAGAGAAAATTTGCCTTGAAGCTCAGCATTGTCATATCCTATGGGATTTTTACAGTCAAGAAAAACAACTGTTATGTTAAATGCAATATGTATTAAATAATTTAGATGTGGTTTGAACCTTGCTCTGATGAATTGTTGCAATAAATGTGATATGAAAGTTATTTTGGCTGTTAAGTATTAGTAGTTTCGCTACTTTTTTTCTATTTTCTACATTGGAAACATGCTGTAAATTAGTAATTTTTTCTTCTCATATTTCTGTAGTGTTTGGAGAAAACTCTTACAGTGTGAAGAAGACCATCCAATTAAAACATGGCCTGCCAAATTTAAAAAGGGGAGGAAATGTCAGTTTTTCTGTGCACTACTGCCATTGCTGGTAGAAAATCTCAATCTAAAATACAGTTCAAATGAGGAAACCAATTTTCAACTATCTTATAAACCAACAATGCTTTGAAATTATTTTCTTGTTGCAACAAAAATAATGCCAAGGGGTTAGGGGGAAGAATAAAGTCAGGGTATTGTCCCCTGTTGCAGACTAATTATTGTTTAAAAATATATTCTCATTTGGTACCAAAAATATTGCCATGTTTATGCAATAAAAGAATGAATAACCCTAACCAACCTCAAAAAACATATCTCTAAATAAGTTGAATTCACTGAAGATAGCAAAAGTTCACCAAAGCTAGACAGTGCTAGGTAAAAAAATCAGCAAAACCCCCAGAATTTGCACATGAGACCTGAATTCTCTCAGGTGAATTTTCCATGGGCAACATTTAATTAATTGGACCTAATAACCCATTTCTCATCAATTAAATGTCAAAGGATGCTTCTAACATGATTCTGACTTATGCAGCGGGACACAACAATCACATTTTCAGAACATCTACTAAATATTATAGAATTGATAGGAAGAATCCGGTATAGTCCCCTCAAGATGGTCATAAATTTCAGGTTTTACGAACAATGCTTCCACCATCTCCTCCAGGCTAAGCAATCAGCAAGCTGCTGATTTACTACATAGCTTAAGCCATGCAGAATGTGATACCATCCACAGCCTCAAAAAAATGTGAGATCACAGTTAAAGAGGAGTTGCTGTCATCACGAACAAGTTGAACTATATATAGGAGGTTGGTAGGCAACTTTCCATCACCAATGGTTTTTTTCTTAATTTCTGTGCCAGAATATTATACTAGAAAATAACTGCAAAAACCAGTGAAGGAAGTTCCTGCAGGTACACAAGACCAGATTTGCAGAAGCACATCCAAAGACCCTCAACGTCTTTTCTATGCATTATGCAAAAGACAGAAACCAACCAGTTTGGGATGCCCCACAGTTTTCAGCATCAGCACCATCATAGCTGGCAATCCTGATTATATATAGAATCTATTTTCAAACTATATGCCAGCAATATTCTGGATTCCTCATTGATTTCCTGAAGAAGTTACAACTCCTCATCAATCTGTCATCACTGAATTTGCAAAGGTACCATGTATATACATTTCTAGGAATTTAAGATTTTATTTATTCATTCATTCATTCATTCATTATTTTTATATTCATGATTAGTTTCCAAATCATCAACATACCAAGTTAGAAAACATATTTGAATGGGATTCAGGTTTGTAAAGGATGTTTATCTGATTTTTGCATTTACGGTCCATCAAGGCAGTGCTCTGGGACTATCTTTTTTAGCAATGGGACTGAGAAATAGTGACTGGCACAAAACATGGCCAGGTCAGGACTTGAATGTAAGTTTTCTTGGTCTCTTTCCAACATCATGAGCAGTGCAACACCCATCACAATACTTATACATATATGATGTGCAGTATATTAAGAGCTAGATCATTCTGGTTATAGTTTAAAATTCTTCTCTGTATCTCAAAGTAGCTCCAAATAAATCAAAACAAGTGCTAATTAAATAAATAAAAGAACTATGTGGGGATCCAGACATTTCTGATATCTTATTATATATTTATTTTCTGGGTACTCTGGAGAATCATGATCTCAGTAATCCATGTATTATTCCCGATTGTCAGCACCACAAGGTAGACCAGATCAGGAAACCGACTCTACAGGAAGACTAAAACTATTGGGACAGGTTATAGCAGCATTTCTCAACCTTAGCAACTTTAAGACTGTCCAGCTATGGAATTTTGGAAGTTGAAGTCCACACATCTTAAAGCTGCTGAGGTTCAGAAACACTGGGCTACAGTAATACAATCTGGCAAATTTGATTGTGCTTTTCCTCCCCTCCCTCTTATACCCCACTGAATCGGGGTGGGGTGGGGGAATCAACCTGAGTCTCTTCTTTGCTATCTCCCTTCCCAGGATTTAAGGAATTTTTCTGTCCTTTTTGTTTACACAATAGTTTCTGAATATTTGCTTCAAGGCTCTCTCTCTGGCTTTCTACACCTACAGTATACACCTCTCTGTGTTTTCCTGGTTAAGCCAAACTACCAGGGCACAGAAACTTACAGTAGTAAAACTTGTGAACTTGAAACACCAGTTCTGGAAAAAGTGTTATTGTTACTTTTGCATGGGTCAGCTTAAAAAAAAAAGTGCCATGGTGAAAAATTATATACTAATCATGAGAGATTATACATACCAGTATTAAAGTCATTACATTTCATTTAATATATATCAGTTACATCAGCTAAGGAGACCTTTAGTTTAAAAACACACAGTTCATCTGAATGGCTGAATATCTCAGTTCTGACTCTCGTGTGTTATAGCTGCTACAGAGTACAGTGGTACCTCGGGTCACGAATGCTTCTGTTCCGACCAATTCAGGTCACGAACAGCACCGTTCGCAAAATTTTGCTTCCGTTCGCGAACTCCGCATCGGGTGACGAACAGGATCCGTGGCCATTTTCCCTGCTGACACACGTGGTCGTGGCTTCCTGTAGGGAGGGGAACTCTCCCTCCAAACAATAACCGCCTCCCCACCCACCTACCTGTCCTCCACGCCTCAAGCAAGGTTAGTGTTCTCTCTCTTCATACTGTACTGTACTGTACTGTACTGTACTGTACTGTGTGTCATATTTTTGTGGTTTAAAAAAAAATACATATGGTTCAGAACGGATTAACTTTATTTACATTGAACCTTATGGGAAAATTTGATTTGGTTGGCGATCAAAATTGGTTGGCGACCAAATTCGTAGGGGTCAGAACGGATTAACCGTATTTACACTGAACCTTATGGGAAAATTTGGTTCGGGTCGCAACCAATTCGGGTCGCGACCAGAGTCACGGAACAAATTAAGTTCGTGATCCAAGGTACCACTGTATATCTGTGTCATTGACTGGAGATCAACTGAAACAGCATAAATATTTGCTTACCGGTTTAAAGAGATCATTTACAGAGTAAGAGATAAGAAAGTAAGCCTGACACACTTCACAGAGAAAACTGATTACAAACATGCATTTTGGGTTTATCCACATGTACATTTTAATCAGGAAAACTGAAACATACAAGATAGTAATAAAAAAAATCCCAACTATTATTTTATTTCCTACAATTTCAATGAGAGAGCTATTTTTTAAAATATATATATACATATATACACACACAATCTCTTAACAAACTGTATTACATATGCAACCCAAATCATATTTACAGATGCCACTCTGGTAGTAGATGTTGTAACATCTTCCACTGGAAGAACTGTCATTCAGTAATTAAAACATCATAGATGCAGATTATGAGATTCATGCGAGAGTTGAATAGTAAATTGGAAGCTTAATGATCATGTCAGTATAATATTGCCTAGACTGCCCTATAAAGATGTACCCAGGTATCATATATATCCTGGATTCATTTAGGATTCATATCCTGTCTACATGGTCTCTCTCCAAATCCTATGGAGAACATTATTTCCCAGTGCAACAGAATTTGTGAAAAAAACAGTCCATGGATTATATGTGTGTGCTTCTTGGGTCCTGTTGCATATGGCAGAGCTCCCAAAGTGTGGAAGGGACCAAAAAGCATAGGCAGGGAATAAGAGAAGGACATATATAATACCTATAGACCCTTCCCTGTCATTATGGACATGCATTCTAGCCTATTCCTCTCCAGATTCTGATGTGAAACAAACAGGACCAGATGTCTGATCACTGAACATGTTTCAGTAATCGTGGTTTTGGCACTACAATATAAAAGTTATCTATTTTAAAGTAACTGTTCAGGGCACAAACTTTTATAAGAAACAGGTATCCCTAGTGGCAAACTGTCAAATAAAACACTTGAGCAAATGACCAGCTTTCTTCCTATTTATCATGTCAGTCATGGGAGGAAATAATAAAGATTTCCAAAGGCGTGTCTCGTGGCCTGTAGAAATGTGTTCACCATTCAGAACTGGTTTCGAGATTAAGTGAGTTGAAGTAATTTCTCCTCTGGGGATCTGAAGAAAAACAAATTTATAAAAAGCATCAGTTATCTTGATGAAAAATAAAATGCATGGGTTGCTTTTGAAGGGACCTTCCAACCCTGACTCTTTTCTTTAGCTGTTCCAGCTGAGTAGTGAAGTAAGAACTAAAAAGAGCTAAAAACTAAAAATCCTCCTTGAGTTTTGCAAAGTATTGTTCCAAAAGAAAACTTTAAAATGATTAATAGCATTTCAAGACATTCAAGAATTCATATGCAAATCTCAGATTTCTTGGAATGTCTCTTTTATGTGAAGTGCCACTTTTTTCATGCAGATGAATTAAACAATCAGAGTGATAGTTCTTCTAGATCTGACTGGGAAACCCAACACAGTCTTAATGTTGAAATGTGGGGCCCTTGCTTTCTGGAATGGCACATCAGCTCCATCCTGGTTATTTAGGAAGAAGGTAAAAATAGAACTGTTTCAGACAGCCCTTAATGGTTAAGATCATTGTTGGATGAGAGATGCATCACCATCACCATCACCATCGTCATCATCATCACGATTTTTTAAAAAATCGTATATTGTTTTATAGTTCATTGCATTATGATCTTGTCCTGATTGTTTGTGATAAACTGCCAAGTGTCCTTTGTGAGTGGGATAATAGAAAAATAAAGTAATAAATAGTTCAGACTCTAGATCTTGACTGGAGCAGGCCTCTAGTTAAAATAGGTCCTGGTTAATTTTAATACAAATGTGTTTAACTCTTTTCTATTGGAATCTTAACTACAGAGTGAATGCATAGTTATCTAAATATAATATGTAATATATGCCAAAGTATTTTTTCCTTACATAGTAATTATTTCCATTAATTTCAATATTTATTGTTTTACCACTATCCCTATTTAACTTTATTCATGGAATTAGGAATGAAACTAATATCTCAGAGATTTTACTTCAGCATGTTAGCAAATTTTACAATCCCTCCTCTAACCAATAAGGCTATTTTGCTTTTAATTTAAAAATATATAATATCACAATAAAACTGCAATTAAAACAAAAGCAGAAACAAGAACAATCTCAAAATTTATCAGAAGCATGGCAAACTGTGCTCTTTTAGCTGCCTGTCTAAAACTCATTAGGGATGGAACCAACCTGGCTTTGATCTGGAACAAATCCCACAAGGACCGTGCTGCTAAAGGAAAGGCCTAGTCTCCTGTTACCCTTAATTTAGACTCCCTTGGCAGTGGGACACCATTAAAAACTGCCAATTATGGCAAACTGAAATGGGGAGGAGAAATGCTTCAGATAAGACGTTTAACAAATAGGCATGACCTTGAATTGGGCTTAGAGAGAATGGTGCAAGACTGACAACACATCATTTCCCATATTCGAACTGGGCATCACATTTTGCAGACTCTGTTTCCACATTTTTTTCCCAATTTGGAGCCCAGCTCAGTGACAGAAACTAGCAAACCTTGGCTGATTTTGAAAAAGCAAAGCAGAATAAAGTTCTTGGATGGGAGACCACTAGGAGATCCCACAATTATGAGTTAGTCTGGGATGTTAAAAAAAATCTGGAAAAAGACCAATTTTGTATTGTTGCTAGGAAAACTATATGAATCTGCCTATAGTCATGAAGAATCAAACTTAATTTCTGGGAGTCTTATTATTATAATAATATAAGTTTATCATTACAAACTTATTTACTTATATTTTGGAGGCGGGATACACACAACATTTTAGCCTAGTATTTATCCCTTTTCTTTGGTCCTTTTTTTGAAAGTGTTTAACAAAAATGCATTTAAAAATTAGTCTAGCATGTGAAGGGAACCTAGTTTAAGAGATTAATTTAAAATTCAGAGATTAAAACTTTTTTGAACAAGAACACAGAATGATGAATTCATCATGTGAGGTTAAGGTACTCAACCCTGCCAATGATAGGAGGGTTGAAGAGTAGGGGATGCCCAAATGTTTACATGTGCCTTCCTTCCAAATCTTGGAGACAAATGAAGAATGATACAAGAGCCAACAAATGCAATTTTGAGAGGAAGTTCTATAGTAGCTAAAATAATTTTTCCGGCATAATCTACAGATCATTCCTAGTTTGCAAGACATCCACTCCCACAGCTGGCATTTTAGCAAATCCACACATGAAACACCCACTTTGCCAATAAATAGCAGACTGTTTCAAATAAGAGAGAAAGCTAAGAAAGTCCATTCTTTTTAGGGACTCCCTATTAACCATTTCAGCACTGGATTCTTAACACTGCTTGGTTTCTTGTCAGGTTACCAGGGAAAGATACTGAACTACGTCCTCAGCTAGTTGGCTGAATAGACTTTTTCAACTGCATTCACAATGAATTAAGGAAACATGGAGTTCCCTGACAGTTTTCAACCCTCTCATGTAGTAACTGGCTGTTTAAAAACATTTAAGTATCTCCTATTAAGCCCTTTCAATTGTGAAGATTTAGGGCTCTTCCGGGCAGTGATGTCAAACTGTTATCTGCCAGCAAGAGAGAATGCCCACACACTCGCTGATCCCTGTTCTGCCATAGAAATGAGGCCAAGATACGGTGCTGTCCTTGCTTTCATGTGGGTCAAATTAAGGAAAGTGAATTGTGGATTGCCTTGTGTTTCCCCTTCCACCAAATGGCCCATCACTCTCCTTAACATGGATTACGGTCAGATTGGACAACAGTAGCTAAGTGCTTGGAATGGCAAGTTTAGCCACTTGTCAAGCTGCCCATATAACAGGTGGAAAAGGTTGGAGAGGGGGATTGAGATGAAGCAATCTCCTGATGCTTCTGCTCAGAACAGCCCCTCTTCTATGCCTATGACCTGTTAAACAGTCCATTTCTGAATACAGGAGGGCTAAATCCATGTTCAAAAGGAGTCTGGCAGTCAGGTTCCAGGCATGGAAGGCTTAGGATGAAGTGGGAAACTGAGAACAAACAGGGCTGCAAGGGAATAGTTTGCTGGCAAGGAGTGACCAAGGTGTCCAGGTTCTGGCTGGCTACCTGGAAGTAGCCAGTGGGTGGCCATGGAGAATGTCCCTTTGTGACTGGGTCTTGCATAACAGCAGTCATCACCACAACATCTACTGCTCTCAAAACCAGAATGGAATAGGCAAAATGATGCTGCCCCTCCCCCAGCCCATTACCAAGGGTGATATAAGTAGCTGTGGTTCATTGAATAAACAACGATAGGAGCTGCAGCTGCGTGAGAGTGATCTTAGGAGCACTGAGCCATCAGGGTGACAGTTGTAAGTTCTCAGAATGTAATAAAAGTAGCACAAACAGTAAAAGTGTGGCCATCTGAAACCCTGGTGCATAATGCACCCAATGGTTACAGAGCTAGCAATGTACAGCTGGCAGGACCTGGTTCTCCTTCTCGGTCTGTGCTGACATTCTGTTTAACACAGAACTAGCACGCTTTCAGGAGAACAGTAGACCCATTTTTTAAGCAGAAGTGTAATGCTCTTTCAGTAGAACACTGAACCTATGTAGATAAGGAGATTACAGAAGATCTGACAAGTGCTATGGAAAGTGCCAGCCAGACATGGTGCAAGCAGATGCCCCAAGGAAGCCAATGTGGCCTTGAGGGAAGTTCAGAGATAGGAAGGGAAGGTGTGGGCCTGCAGCAGCCTAAAGTGGCCATCAGATCTGGGCACTTCTTAAACCAACTGCATCAGCAACCACATTGTTCATGAAGTGTGCCAGATTATATAACTAACAAAAATTGTGCTGTGAGAAGAGGAGGGCTAGGGATGAGATGAAATCAAGGTCATGAGGAAAGGCCAGGAAAAAAGCAGTTGTCAAGACCTGTTTAGAGGAAAAGCCCGTAGGCTAGATGTCATGTGGTAAATCAGATCCTGGAGGAAAGGCAGGATATAAATCTAACAAATAAAACATAGTGATGGTATTATGTGCCATTTCTGAACTGTTCAGAAATTAGTAATGCTGAGTGTTATTTAAATAAAGCCTCCAGATTGAGGTTTTTATCTCTAGAGTCTTTTTCTGTGCACGCACTGTCTTGGGACAATAAATACTAGTACTTACAACTTTAAAGGCTCTCCTTGAATGTCCAGGTCAGCTGGAAACAGCAGAATCTGAATGAGAAGGATGTCAGTAATTAATATTTCCCTTCCATGAGCGTAACAGACAAAACTGGAGGGGAAGTTAGAGTTTTTGACCTCTCAGCGGCATGCAGATATTCCACAGATCCAGTTTTCCTCCTCTTAATTATTACCTTCCCTTTACTCCATATGGGTACTCACTGACATAAGAAATTAAATTCAGCACTGAGTAAAGGAACAAGTGCTGTCATCCTACTCGGAAATTGGCAGTTCAATCAGCTCAGAGTAGTAATTCAGCTGCTTCTTACCACATCCTTGCTTGTGAACATGAGGCAGGCATTCCAGAGTCCCATAAATACAGCGACATAATTGGCATTCTTCTTGAGACCACTCACCATGCCCGAGGGTACCACAACTCCTAAGAAATCACAATGCTTTTAGTGAATGGGAGCTTGTGATGAGCCCCAGAGGCTCCCAGATACCCTCATAAAATCACAAAAGAGAGGTGTTTCTCTTCAGAAGCACAGGTGGGGAATTTGGAGTAAGCATCACTCTTGTTAAAGCAACAGCTAGGCAGGCAGCCAACCAGCAAACCACCCCTTCTACTTCTGTAACAATACATCACCACTTTCGATGGTGCCTACAGAAGAACTCAGGCTGGATAGGACTGATGGGAATTCAACGACATATGGAAACTTAACATATAAAGAGTCAAGCAGCATCCAAATTGAATAAAATAAAATAAATGGAAAAGAGGGACAGAGAAACCCTCTTAGGCTGGGTTTTTACTCCAAAATATGACTAAGTTAGATACTATATTCGCTCTGGTTGGGAGTTCCTTTTCATAATTAAAGTCTTTGGAGTTCAGTTTTGAGAAGCATATTAAGACTGAATTAGGGGATTATTGGGGGATAATGAGAATTGTAGTTCAAGAATAACAGAGGCATCAGGTCAGATAATGTTGTTTTCTTTAAACATTAAACGTACAGATAGTTTAAGAGTTAAAGTGGGGAGATCAATTTCAAATCCCCCCTTAACTGCAGAGCTCACTGGATGACTGGGGTCAGGTCCCTTTTTCTCAGCACCATCTACCTTAAGGGTGGTTCTTGTAGGAATAAACAAAGGAAGACTCTCCCCATGAATGTTACCCTGAGCTCACAGAGAAAAGGTGGATAAAAATGCAATAAATTAAATAAAATGTCAATTCCACAGCACAAATGGCACCACATGTGGAACATTTCTATATGCTGCAGCTCTCAAACTCTCCCCCACCCATCTTGTTTTTTTCTGGACTAGATTTGGAAGAGGAAAGGAAAGGAAGGGAAGGGAAGAAGGGAGGAGGAGAGGGGGGGATTGTGTGTGATTTTTGGGTGTGGAGAAGTCCACTAGCACAATGCTGGATGGATCCCAGAGACAAAGAGCCCTTTTACACACCTGATCCTTGTATCATATTCGCAGTATCTCCCAGTGAAATGTTTTGGGCATATACAAAAAGTTCCCAGGAAACAAGTTCCTCCATTTTTGCAGCAGTGTTTGTTCAATTTGCTAGCTAGAAATAAGTGAGGGAGAAATCATAAAAAGTATATTAAATTATTTTGAAGAAATAAATAGACCCTCTTGAACGCTATTATCCTACAAACATCAAGCAGCTACATATGGTAAAGACTCCACCAGTTTCCCTACCCCTGTGCCTACTGTAGAGTTAAGTCCCCTTTTTATTATAAAACAAAGAAAGACACTGGTTTGTGGAAGTTAATGTTCTGTAGATTTGTCTTCTAATACAGAGAATGAATTACCCTTTACAGTGGGTGCTCTATACAAAGCACAGGGGACTTTAGAATTGATATGATTTTGTACAGAACAGTTTCATTCTCTTGTAAAAGAAGAGGAAGCAATTCTATGCATATTCTGACATTGGTCAAGGATTGGAACTGGAACTGGCTGGTGGGGTGACTGATACTACTCCCCCCATCATCTTGAATTGTATACTGGCTTTTATAGAATTGTTACTTGTGATTTTAGTAGGGCATTTTAATATCTGTATTGTTTTTATTTCTTGGATTTTAACTGTAAGCTGCCCAGAGTCACCCTTTGGAGGAGATGGGCAGCATATAAATTTAATAATAACTAACATAAATTTAAAAAATTGGTCAACTGAACAATTAAGAAACATTATCATTTATGAAATGTTGGACATGCTGTGCTGTGTATCAAATTCAGCAAAATGCTTTGAGGATGTTAATTCATGAGAAGAGGTCTTCCAGCTTCTAAAACATTAAAGTTATGTTTCTTAAAAGAATGAGGTAAAAAGTTGACATTTCAGATGGCTTCAGATTTATTAGAAGTCATCCCTAAAACCTGGGGTGACTTCAAATAAATCCACAGAATGGACACTTACCTTTTGTTTCATTAGCAGTATATATCACAAGCAATAGTTACATAAATTCAAGATTATGTTAAGCTCTGGGTTGTCATCTATGATTGCTTGCATAGGATTGTGCTTATCAAAGTTCAGGTTCAGAAACAGGAGCCATTCTCATCAGTTGTTAACACTGTAGGAATGGCAAGTCATCTTATAATGGCCATCAGACATTATCCTGTGCTTACAGATTGTAGCAAAGTTTCTCATGACAAAGAGTGAATACAGTATATAGTTAAGGCATGCAGCTAATGGAGGAAGGGTATTCATTATTGTTCTAAAGATAATGAAAATAGAATGGTTCAAAATGCTAGGAAATGTTATGTGTTTACCAGTTTATGGGGAACAAACTTCCCAACCTAACCACCTCCAGAAGTGCTATAGTACAAATTCCATTGTTCACAGACATCTTGGTGGCCAGTGGGTTTGATGAAGATGTGGAAAATCACAGTCTAACACATAATAGAGAGTACAAGCTTGGCAGAAGGCTGGTGTAAAAAGACTGAGAGCCAGAGTTGTTTATGGAGACTCTATTTTTGAACCCTATTCATCTGTAACTTCATTTTTATCTTGAGAAAGTCATTATCTCCAGCCATATTTCTACCCTACAAAATAGGCACAATATAATTTTTTTCTTAAGGCTATTGTGGAAGAATACTGAAGAGTATAAAATATTTTAAAAATTCAGAAATTCTATATAAATTATAGATAACAAACAGCCTTGCTATTAATATTGATGTCAACACAGAAAAGTTCCAATTTTTATATGGAAGTTAGAAGACAATCAACATTTGTATGTTGATTTTATATTATATATATAATATAAGTTTTTATATTGTCTAAGGAACATCCTATGTAACTTAACATTTTTTCCTTTAAGAAATTGAAATGTATTAACCACACATATTTGAATTTGGCTTGATATTATCTAAACCTTTAACATAGGGACAATATTCTTTTGGAAGAAAATATAGTTGATTAATCATTTTGCTTGATTTCTATGAACCAGTCAATCTGATCATTAAAATGATCATTAAAATTCTTCTAAGGATCTCTTTAAACAGGTAGCAAACAGCAACTAATCAGTTACTTGACTGTTCCTCTTCTATGAATTTTCCTAGAGATTCCATACTGTGGCTGGGTTCACACACAGAATTAATTCATAACGTAGTTCCAACCAGCCATTATAGTTTATAAACTACTTTTTATAGTTTAGCACAATATATGAACCCTGGCAATAGTTGGTATTAAGAGATACTGTAGCTAGTGGATTTTATGCAGCTGGAGCAGGGTTGGATTAAATGATATTTAAAGGTACCTTCCAGTTCTGATTCTAATAAAGTTTTGTACTTATGTGTAAATATACTTCCATACCATTTTATAGAAATCACAGTTGTTGTAAACACAATTTAGGTTATAAATTCAAAGTTAGTATAACCCCCCAAATTGTGTTCTTAACACAAATAGGAACTGATTGATATGACATAAATATCTCTGGAGATCAAAGAAACCTAAGTTTGAATCCTCATTCAATTGTACAGTTCAGTAAGCACCACTGGGTCAGTCACTTATTAGGTGCTAATCTTACATCAAACCATTACTTGAACCCAGCTGTTATGGTATAAAAGTTATAGTTTATGACTTAATTTATTATTATTATGGAATTAAATTCCACCTTTCCTCCAAGAACAGAAGTAACATATACACCACTCTCTTTTTCCCATAACAACAACACTGTGAAGTGGGATGGCCTACATGAAGATATCTAGTGGATTTACAGGACTGGGGGTGGACTTGAACCTGGGTCCTGGTTCAAATAACTTTAATAGTATACTACATGATATATTAGGTCATACTGTATGAACTCACTTAACTGTGGTTTAAGAAATCATGATTAACCAATATAGGAACTCAATCTACTTCACAGAGTTGTTATTAATATAAAAAGAAGAGAGAATTCTCATACCTTGGACCCCAAGAGGAAAAGTGCCTCTAGGCATAATAGTTATTTCCTAGTTTTTCCTCTTGAGAAGATCCAGATGGACATCTTTGTAATGTTTATTTATTTTTTAAGTCATCAAATATCTGAAGCTGTCCGGGTGGTTTATCATCAAACATAAAAATCTACAGCACTTTGTACACTGCAAAAACTTACCATCTGTGATCCCGACAAAAGGTATAAAATTAGGTGGATTGTTCTTCTTCTTCTCAGAATTAAGTTGATTGAGAATATTGAGGGTATTCAGAGGGTGATTCCGCTCCTCCAGACTTGGGGCATCCTTATCACAGTCTTCGCCCTCACAGGCTTTTAAAGGAGAAGAAACACGTCAAAGTCAGTCGTGCCCACACCACTGCCTTTCCTGTGCTACCAACCCCGATTCTTACATTTTTATTTTTATTACATCAAGAAAACATACACAGTATTTCATGCATTTCTTAACCTAGTTTTGATGGATTTTATCAGGGATATAAAAACTGCAAGGGCAGCCAGAGTTGGACAAAAAATAATGAAGTTGCTGTTTAGAACTGTTTCTATTTAAGCTGTTTAGAACTGTTTCTATTTAAGCTTCTACACATGTATGGTAACTTTTGAGCAGATAGCGTTGTGTTTGAGCCCACCCTCAGTATGAATAAGGACCAGTTCAGGACTTCTAACTTCTCCAAAGCAGTGTGACTGGGGTGGGGGTGGGGAGACACTGGTTATCCCTTCCCCAATTTCCTGGGGTCTCTAGCGGTTGGGGACCAGTAGACCATCCCTTTTAAGTGTTCTGCATTCCAATCCTATGGGAAGCTATTCTGGCTAAAAACTCTTCATGTTGAAAAATGAAATAGGGCTACTAGGGGCTCAACATTGCATTTGCTAAGCTTTACAAGGGAACAATTTCCAGGGGGAGCTTTTAATGGGTGAGACAGTTAAAACAATTCCATAAAGTTACTTACTGTATCCCAGCTGGATTACATGTACTGACACAGCCATCCAAAAAATAAAATGGAGGGATCTAAACAAACAGTAGAAACCATAAGAGTATTTTTAGAACAACCTTGTCATCCTTTTCAAACATTTTTGCAGTCACAAAATATACTAATAGAAAAATACATTAATAATAATAAGTAATAAAAATTACTAATAACTATAAATTATAACACCCATACAGCAGTATCAATCAGATGTAGATGGAAAAATTGCTAAATGTCATATAAGAGGATCTTTTAATTAAAATTATATATTTTAATTTGCATTTCATATGATGGATTATATTCATTTACCTTAAAGTCCGCATGTTCTTTTTAGTGCAGTCTTCAGGGGAAAAAGTCTTGCTGCAAAGCTTTCCTGTGGTCCAAAATGCAAGCAACTCTTATAGAGGAATGAGTTTACAGTAATTTATAGAAAGAATAAACAATGGATACTCTCTAGTTTTCTCCTCCCTTTCTGTCACATGACTGACAATGTAATAATTTGCCTGGGGCTATGTTCTATTGTAGGCCTGTAAAATTGAGAGCCTTTCCTGTGGGACATGTTTGATTTGGATTTATTTCCAGATAAATAAAGAGCACTTATTCTATATCTTTTGCTCTGCTCCTAAGATTCTGGAAATATCTTTTATATATTTAAGTGCATTTACTTGATGTTCTTGATCAATGGAAATGAACTGTAAAGAGGTGAGAGGATCCTTTAAAATGATTAGCCTTTTCTTGTTAGCATTATTTTAAAGATGATTCAGACTCTCCCTTCTATAGCATTTTAGCTTCTTAAGTCTTCATCCATACCAGGAACTAAACACTTAGTAAAACAGATATCAAATTATAGGCCCTTTTAGATAAGTCCTATTTCAAGCTCTTTGTTTTTGCTGTTTAATTTTTGTTTTGCGTCTTAGAATATATCCAATACAGACAGAATTGGCAATCATTATCAGATCTCATGGAATAATTAACCCTTGTAGCCAAGCAGTTCACACTGAATTCATAGGACGAGTAGACATATAGAGGCTGAAATACAAACTAACCAACTATATTTTAGCCGAAAATGTTCTATGAGCCCAGACTATGTGGTGAGTTGATGGATGAGTGTGTGAGGCAAATCCAGAAAGTACCCCAATGTAGGAACAGATTATTTTTCATATTGGGTTCATTATATAAATCATAGATTCCACAGATAAGTGGAATCCATGATTTATATAATGAACCCAACATGCACCATGCAGAATACATTTGGATGATGATTTTTTATATGAGAGTAGGGACCTCTATATGTTTCTGTGGCAAAATTCCAGCATCTCTTATATCTGGCCATGTTGGTTAATTGTCACTAAAAGCTAGTGTAATAATGATTGATTCCCCATCTTACGATATTCCAGGTGCTGTTCATGGTGTAACTTGCAGCATCCTTCACCACTGGCCATGATTTCTAGAGATGCTAAATGTTTTTGTTCAATACTATCTAGGATGATACAGGTTGCCTGTTCCCAGAGTAGAGCATTTAAGAACAAGGCATTCATTACTATTTTTATTATTCAGTTACATGTGCCGGAATTGGTGCTCAATGCTTCTGTAAATATAAATGTTACTTATATTTGTTTCCTAGTTACTTTGAAGTAAGCCCTACTGGATTCAGTGAATAAAACTATATAGTGTCATCCTACGAGATACAAGAAATTGCTTAACCTTACTTCCACTTGGTGTTTAACACTTTTTAAAGCAATAATGACATTTTCATTATGCCCTAGAAAATAAAAGGTCTAATTATTTAGCCCTAATAAGTGGTCATCATCAACAACTTTGCACATGCAGAGCTAATGGGATACAGAATGTGAAATCTGAATGAGTAATTAATGAGTACTTTTGAGGAACCAAAAGAGTTCTTTTATGCATAGGTATTGTGTTAAATTAATTCCCCTGTACAGAAATGCCTTTAGTCCTATTCTTTGGGGTTTTTTTTTGTTTCTACTAGAAGCTGTTTGCTGAAGTTCATTAGGGCATTGTTCTGTGAGGAAAGATTAATTTCTTTAGACTAATTGTTTTATAATTGATTCTGAAACTACATTATTATTGATCATTTCATGTTGTTTGTTTCCATTTGTGTATCATTACTGCAATGAATAATACCCCTAATGGGATTGCCTGTGATTAGGCTATTGATGATGACTTGGGGAACAAAAAAAAGGAAAGAAATGGTTTCTCCTCTGAATTATGTGAAATTTAAATTTAAATGGAACAATATTGAGAAAACCCATTCTTTGAGAAATGGGCAATAAGGATTAGTCGCTTGTTAAGAACTAATAGATCTAAATTGAAAAGAGCTACTCCCAGAGGTGTTCCCCTTTGGCCTTGCTGGATGACCAGAATCAAGTTGCCATTTTGCTTTTTTGCTCTGCCAAAACACAAGATGAAATCTCAGGTCTATTATATCATGACCTTTCATTTATTCATTATTACCTCTCTGCCACTGTGCTGGATTAATAGTATATCCTAATGAAGTTAATAAAAATACATATACTTTTAGAATGTCGGGTGTTCATTGCTTTGTTTTTATGACCTAGCTTTTCTGAAGGGAGCATTGCATCCTTAACACATGCATAACAGGCAGAAATTGAACAAGTGTCATGTACAGGCAGTGTTTAGAGAGTCTGTATTTGATGGATATAACCCTTTGTCATAAATGCTACAGTAATAGAATACACTTTATTCAGCCAGTGGAATAAATTGGTGGAACAGATAAAAGTACATCAGTTAAGGGAATTCACTGCTACAAGATACAGTGATGAGCACTATTGGGAAGAGCAGAACCAAATATTCTACGTCTATCAATAAGAGCCAAAATCAATGGACTCATATGCTCCATCACATGCAGTGACCATGCTTGTGAGAATTGGAGTTTATATAAAAGATAAAGATAAATGTGACTTACGTCTAGCAACTACAAGGAGACACCCTTGCAGTTTTCTTAGCAACAGTATAGGAATGGGTTGCCAGTGGCACCCTCAATGATTTTTTCCCCAAATTCCTTATCTAGTCCACAGCTTGGGATTTGCTGATTTTTCTCCCATCTAAGGACTAACCAGATCCAACCCTGCTTAGATGTGTTAAGATCCACTAGTGTTGCCTAGATGCTGCCACCTGTTCCTTGGCTCACTGCCTCTAGTCCCTTACTAACCAGGACAGGGAACCACATTTTTTAATCCACCAAAAGGGTGGATGGGGAGAATGTCTTCAGGCCAAATGTCAAGAATAAAAAGATGGCAACGTGATGAAACGAGGACTTGCACTGCAGTGGAAGATGGTCCATATTCTTAAAACCCATGATAATACTTACCTAAAGCTAGGTAAGAAAAACAAAGCAATGAACACCCGACATTCTAAAAGTATATGTATTTTTATTAACTTCATTCCGATTGATCTACAAAGTTATCAGGATTAAATGCTTGGCAGTTCAGCAAAAGAGGCTGTTTGGGAAAGAGGGATGTATTTCCTAATATTTCATATGCAAACTACAGTATCTACATGTTAAGATTTTCTTGAAGCCCGCTTATGAAATGGGATAGGGAATTAGAGATTTGCCCCTTTCTTCTTTTCACCACCAGTAGAAAGTCATGTTATTAAGGAAGATGTGCTGGTCCTCCTTTTGAAGGGATTTCCTTCACTGATTACTATAAATTGTTTTCCTTTATATTTTCTGTTTCTTGATGTTTAATTAGTTAATTTGTTTTTGATTATTGTTTTCTGTATATCATATTTAGTTATGTATTTGTTTTAACAAATTTCCCTGAAAAGGATAGGATACTGCTGCGTAAGATAAATGAGTAAATAAAATGTATTGTAAAATAATATTTGTAGAATCCTATTTAAATAGAGAAATCAACTTTGCAATTCAATCAATAGGCAGTATAAAATGGCAATTTCAATGTTACAGATAGGTTAAAATACGCTATTTTCAAACACCAAGCCAGGAAGATTCCACAAAAAAGCTTATGGTCATCTAAAAAATGACCATAATTCTAGAGTTTATAAGGAATAGATTAATAGACCTTCCAGTCCATATTTGTTCTGTCTCCACAGGAAGCTAATATTTCAAATAATTTGTCCGCAAGGTTGTGATGGCCTAGATATTTTCACTACAGTGATATTCACAGTTGCATTAAAACATAATAAATACTGTCAAAAGTGTTTCTTCTGGGTGACAGAAGAAATCTCAGTCTGGTGTTTTTCTAATGTAATTCTTGAAATAACTACATAGAGGATTGAAGCTTAAAAATAATCCATCACCTGGGTAAGCATATAATATTATAGAAAAAGCAAAATTTCTGTTGCACAGATATGCTGGTCTTTGACTGTAATAATGATTTGATTTGATTTGATCTGTTGCACAGATTATGTTAAAATTATCTAGTAGGTAAAATTCAGTGAAAAGTCACTGAGGTGTGGTGATTCAAGTGTTGGACAAGGACCAGGAAGACCCTGGTTCAAGACTGCCTTCAGCCACGCAAGATCATTGGATGATTTTGGGGCAGTAGCTCTCTCTCAGGTGGACCTACCTCACTGGGTTGTTGGTGTGGAGAAAAATAGGAAGAGGGAGGGAGTATACATACATAATACATACACACACACACCACCCTGAGCTCCTGGAGGAGGGGAGACTATAAATTTGACAAATCAATAAAGCCATAAATAAATATGAACTAAAGGAAAGCTTCAACTATATCAATGGGGTAATGACAGCGTTCCTTTCTTGCCTTTTAACCAACTTGTTCTATTCTCATTAATTTAATATTTTCTGTCTCTCCTTTCTCTTCCCATCCCTGCTTGATCTCTCTGGGTAGCAATTGATGTATATATTTTATGAATATCTTAAATGATCTTCATACCTCATTATCATATTTATATTATATTGTCATTAAATTCAAGAATACAAGAAAACAAGGGCCTCTGAGTTTTAAAGAACAAATTGAGATGTGATTCTCAAATATCTAAGGCAAGAGAATGATTTCAACTTGACTAAAAGAGACTTAGACTGGAGATGTGCTTTAAGGCTGAGGTCTTGTAAGAAGCATAGCTGCCTTAAAATTGGCAACTTTGCATTTATAGAATGTTCAGAATGCCCCATTGTAACCCTCAGTGCCTTGCAGTGGGAGAATCTGCAATCTGCAGAAACTGATTTCCATATATGTTAAGGTAAGATCTTTCTCAAGCTGAGCTTGACTCCTACTGATAACATGGACACATCCATGTTCTTTGCTTGACAACAACATGCAAGCGGTTTGCCATTGGCTTCCAAGTCCATTTTACAACTAAAGAATTTCCTGATGGTGTCCCATCCAAGCACTAATTTGGGCCTGCTTAACTCTTTTGAGCTCAACCAATATCAGGTAGGTGCTACCATCTGATGTGACTTCTATGGTATGCAGAGAATGCAAATGCAGATACTGTATGCATATTGGCATCCACTCTCCAAGCTCTGTGCCACTAATCTCATGCAGTGGATCAGGTTCACTTATTCTATATTTACTTCTATATCTACTCAGTATGCAAACTCATGCTTCAAAAACCATGACTGGAAAAAGTAACAAACACTGCTATGAGCACCTCAGATGACCTTCTGGACTAGGATCTGTTTCCTCTTGGCGGAGTTCCCCAGTTGGATATCTCATTGGAGGCAATTCACAGAATGCTTTGCTGGCCCTGCTGGTTACAAATAATATGAGATCAGGCTGATTCTGCATTCTGATATTGGAAATTCCTCATTCTGCAGTGGACACTTAAATGATTACCTCTCCCTCGCTTGGGAAAGGCTTGCATGTGAAGTCCTGTTGATTGTATTGATTGATTGACTGATTGCATGCCATGTATGAATTATCATTTCTGCATACCAAGCTCTATACTGCATTCCCCAGGAATGATGTCTGTTGCTGTAATACTGTATGTATTTGTTTGCTATCCTTTGAAAAATAGCTAATCAAAAAGTTAAGCTACTGGAATTGAGACTTTAGATCTGCAGAAGCAGAAGGCTGACATTTGCTATAGAAAGCACTTTCTGCTTTCCTTGACAAATAATATGGTTTATTACTCAAGATGTGAATTTTGCCCCATGCTCCAAATACATGTATTTCCCATGGAAGTAATGCATATAGATCTATCTCAAAAATCCTTTTTGAACTGCAGTAGATAATATTGGGAGTCTGGTTTTAGATTTTGCAATTCATCATTCTTATAATCTGGAACCACAACTAGCTGAGTTTATTGAAGATTCTGGAATTGGTATAAGGTGACAGCAAGCAAGCAACATTCCTTTGATGTCAGCATTCTAATAATAAAAGCTTTCACTTAATCTTGAATTGCACCCAGAATGGTATAAAATCTAACTAATGACACTCTGCAGTTTATTTTACTGCAGAGTCCTAGAAATGTTTCCTTAGAAGTCATTCCAACTGTGTTTGGAACTACTTGCAGATAAATGATTATAAAATTGGAATCTTAATGAATTAATCAATACTAAGGTTTCTCTGGTGGTGTTTGAGTAGCATAGTAAGATAAAATTGAATCTACCTCTTTCAAAACCCTGTTTAATAAGCCTTGTAAAGAAAGAACATGCAAGTCAGAAGTATACAGTAATTTATTTCAGAAAGCAATTCACAAAGTAAAACCTCCCCTGGGAAAAAATGGCACTTCCTCAGCCTAGTGGCTAGGTAATAATGATGGGAGATAGAATACACCCCTGAATACAGAAGTGGCATACAAATTATACAAACAAGATTACAAAACACCACACTGTGAGATGGACTGCTGTCCTAGATTCTGGACTCCAGGATGGGCAGAAAGCCAGGTTATTTGCCAAACAAAGGAGTAGATTTTCCTGTCCTCAACACGCACTCCCTTGATTTCTGATGAAGACCAGCAATAATGGAGAACTCCTGAGAGCAGCTCTTCATGTAATGGAATTTTATATTCCTCATCTCAAAGTAGAGGAGTGTAGATGGGCTGAGAAGTTGGAAAAACATTCCAGAAGAAGGCAATGGTGAACCAGTTCCTTTCTTGCTAAGAAAACTACAGTATATGAATATCTCCATGTAGTCACCAGGAATAAACTCCACTTAAGGAAGACTTTATTTTAAAGTCAGTGGATGTTGTTGTTGTTTTACCTAAAGCTTTCCAGTCTATGGTGTTTTTTTTTTTTTGTCTAATTGTCAGCTTATAATACAACATATATAGTAATACGATATCTATTCATGTAGCTCGAAAATGAAATGATTCAATAATATCAGATTAGAGGCACATCAATTATACAAAGCCCCTCATGGTCCTTTTGATTCTGAGTCCTATATAGAGTATAGTCTTTATTCAGTAATTATTGTAAGCTGCACTGTTGTCAGCCTAGAGATAGATCAGCCTTTCTGTGATTAGCTCTAGTTTTAAAGGGGCTTTGTAATTATCACTGTTTCTACTTTCCTGTCCTCACATACTGTGGTGCAGCTAGATTATATTAGACCATGTTTCTCAACTTTGGCCACTTGAAGATGTGTGGACTTCAACTCCCAGAATTCCCCAGCCAGCATGGGGAATTCTGAAAGTTTTAGTCTACACATCTTCAAGTAGCCAAGGTTGAGAAACACTGTATTAGACTGTGGTCTTAATGATTTTATGTGGGACCCACTTTAGGGAACTAATGGTATTTGGGAATAAGCACCATTTTGTTTTGAATATTTATGTAGGCTTGAATGTCAGTAAATGAGCAAGGAGCATCTGTATACTTTTGAACATGCCCAGAGAACCAGCCACTGATGATTAAAAGTTTTATTAAAATAAGAAATATTTTTGGTGGTTTTCAAACAGGGTTAGCCCAGTCTTTGGAATTGTTAAGCTCCAGGGAAAAGCTCAGAGGGAAATAATCAAGAACTCTGATACTGCCAGGGCTGAGATGCCCTTTCTCAGCATATGCAGTTGGGCATTTCACCATCCAGTTCTGCTACCAGTTCCTTCTAGTTTTCTTCTTCCTTTGTATTATTTCTTCTCCATCCTCAGCTCTCCTGCTGACAGTCAAGGTTCTGCTGCAGTAGATGAAGCACTTTGTGTGGCTATTTGCAAGTCAAAACCACCATAAATGAAAGACCCCAATATAAATGATCCTTTCACATTCTTAAATCTTAATCCTTTTGTGTGTTTGCCTGGAACTAAATACCCTTAAATCAGTTGACTTCAGGATGGCCCTTTGCACCAGATTTCTAATTTGATCACTAAAATGCTCAGAATTACGGAATAATGTATCACAGAAGTTGTAAAATCAATTTTAACCAGAACTGAAAGGAGATTCCTGCTTTTCATTTTCAGGAGAACTGAAAAATTTTGAGCCATGGAAGAAGCAAACATGCTTTTCACTTGTTAGATATCTGCCTGTTCTGTTGCCTCCAGGCAGTATCTCTAGAATAAAACTAAGACTTATTTGCACAATTAAAGAAATACAAGGAAGTTCTTAAGCAGATGCTCAGGCATTCTCCCAACATGCTGAAGTCATAGTAGTGTATATCCCTCCTGTAAAGAAATGTAAATTAACAAGAGGATATTTCTGTTTTGCAGCTTAAATTGGACAGCGCTACCATTGGTAGTTCTGTAGGGCATGCAGATAAACTTGATGTAACAGAGCTCCTAGTTTGCATCTCAGGAACTCTGGGAGCTCAGTTATTGTAAAGTATGTCACACTATTGTAATACACTTTTAAGTACTATGACAGAGTACATCAAAATACTGTTTTTATGAATGAGAGTTGAGGAGGTACAATGAATGCTTATCAAATTTTCAGATGACACAAAATATTCTAGTATAACTAATAAGCTAGAAAACAAAAATAACATGTATAACAATTATGATAGGCTACAAGAATGGGTTGAAAATAAGAGAATGAACTTTAGTGGAGGCATATATGCTACTTAGGAAGCAAAAAGTAAGCCCAGGTATTGAATGGGAATGTCAATAGTACTTGAGAAAAAGCTATTGGAATAGTAGGTAATTAAAAATAGTAGGATCATAGTGTGGCTGCAAAAAAGGTAAGTGCAATTTTAGGCAGGTTCAATATAAATATTGTTTTGAAATCACAGGAAGTAATAGTTCCATGATGCTCCCTAGTAATCAAATTCCAGCCTAAGGACTATGTTCAGTTCTGGAAACTATACTTTCAGAAGGGTTCAGACAACTGGAGCAAGTTCAGAGAAGGGCAATGAAAATGGTCAGGGGTCTAGCAACTAAATCCTAGGAAGGCAGCTGACTAATCTGAGAATGTTTAGTCTTGAGAATGTAAGACTGTGAGGAGTTATGATAGCATTTTGTGAGTATGCGAAAGGATGTATAGAAGGTATCATCTCAGAATGCAGGACATAGAATAATGAATTTAAGTTACAGGAAGGCAACCACTAACTGAATATTAGCAGAAACTTTATAACAATAAAAGCAGGCTGGCAATGGAACCAGTTACCCTTCATTGGAGGGGTTCAGGCAGAGGCTGTATGCCTATTTATAAAGACTGATTTAATCTGGATTCCTATGCTGTGCAGAGTGTGAGACTCGATGACCAAATGGCACTGTCCAGTTCTATGATTCTGTACTTAGGATCAAAAGGTTACTGTTACTTAGATGTTATTAGTGTGCTTGAATTAATCTTTTGCAGCCTGGTCTTAAACAGGGCTTTCTCTCAACTAAAACACATTTAGTTCAATGGGACTTGATTGCAATTACAGCTGCACTTTTAGTAGGATGAAGATGGGCTGTTGTTAACTAATACATTTATTTCCAAATTTGTATCCTGCCCTCAATCACACTTCGATGAAACAGTGAATGAATGAAATGATTTTATTGTTTACTGATCTGTGACAAAACAAAAGACATTCCAAGGAGACTCATTTTGAAAATACTGGTAAAATATCCAAAATTCTAAGAAATAAGATGAAATGTCATAAATGGTACATGAATGATGGCACATAATCAAAATCAGATTTTAAACATGGGTTCTCCACATGGTACATGTGGCATCCTTTGGTGCCCTTAGGACTCCTAGTGTGTCTCTCCCCCCCCCCCACTATCCATACTGTGCCCTCCATTATTGACATGCAATGTCATAGAAATGACAAAATGATAATACATTTATCTAACTCATTTCTACTAGTATTGGATATGTTCTGAACACCTGGTTTCTTCAGATGGTTCAACAGATGGGGATGACAGTGGCTAATGGTATAATCCTAGCATGGGATTGCCACATTTCTTTTTCTAGAAGATGCCATAAAACTTTAGGGTTGATCAAATAGCATCAAAATAGCGATGCTGATTTGCAGATACAACCTGAGTAATAATTTTTGAGAAGTATTTGAAGTAGAACTTGGTCAACCAATTTTGAGAGATTGAGAGGCCATCAGGGCAGGATTGTGAGACAGAAGTCTACCCACCCTCCCTCAACTAAATGAGCGAGGGTGGGATGTGGACTAGTGGATCACATCTTGCAGTAACTGAAGTAGTACATGTTCATATCTAAAGAACTTGCTCCTCCAAAGATTATTAAGTCCAAGGTATAATATTGATAAGTATAGGTTGTAGATATACTGTAGTCACAACACCCTACATTATAGATTTTGCATGATGCTGAGAATTGGTCAACATGATTTCCCACTGCTATGATCCTACGCTTTTAAGAAGATCATGTTTTAAGATCTTGTTTTTTTTTAAGATGGTCAACCTTCATAGTCTCACTTTTGAGAATCCTGTTTTTATGTTTTGTGAAAGATTGCAGGTTTTGTCTTTGCTTTCTTTGATTTTTTTTAACAAGGACCTTCATGATGAATTAAAGATTTATTCTGCTGTCTTTTCAGCTTGTCATGGATTTTACTGAGTAATGTTCCTGCTACTGATTAAGTTTCTTTCTTGCCATTTTTAGACTTGAATATTTTTTCCTGATTGATCTTAAATTGTATTATTACAAGGGGAATACACTATTTGGCTCTCAGTCATTTATAAAACTGCTAGCCAGATGACTCTTGGGGGAAAAAAAAAGAAATTGAGTTTGGGATTTTGGTACTTGTATAAATATAGATAATGTGACCTAGAGCTCTAAATTTACTACCACAGAATCTGGTTCTAAAATAATTCATTTAGACATTAAAAGTGAACTGCAAGGCAAAAAATGAAAGTAGAGTTAAATCCAGCAATAAATATTTTTCCAATGTCCTCATAAAAAAAGAGAAATCAAAGAAGCTTCACACGTTTCATTTAATGTGTCTCATTCTTATTTATTTGCTACAATTGTGACCTCAGTCACACAATAAATAAGATGATGTTCTGATCACTGAATTTTGAGTGCTTACATATTATGTTTAACATGTAAGCAAATACAACCACGGATAGTTCTAATTGCTCAACTTAATTTTAGGGCACTCTTGTAGGAGGACTCCATACCACTTCAAAAGTAGCCCTGACCTGTGATCTCATTATGTTGGCTGTGTTCCAGAACTAAGCTGGTTTATTTCTGGTTCATCTACAGTGTATTTGAAAGTACAGTATAATTATATAAGTTTTTTGAAATGCTGTGCTTCTGTGAAGCTTGTGAGCAGTCTGTTTTCCCATTTGCAGGAACTCTTGTTTCACCATGCTTTCTGATTCCTAGGTTTCAGGCCTTTCAAAAGGAAAGGCTGCTTGACAGCTTCCTCTCATTGGAATTGTTGGTATTTTTTCCCCTTACAACTAGACAGATGCACACAACATGAGGTAAGGGCATAGATGAAATGGTAGCAAACAATTCATTTTATTTCCTTGTTGTATGAAGAGCAAGGGTATGGCAATTTCTGTGATGGCAAAACCAATAGTAGCTTGGTGGAGGACCGCAACATTTGCTTCTTCTCGATATTTTAATATTGGCAGGTTTGAAGATCTGGGATCATTTTAAAACTGCTTTTGAGAGATTGGGGAGTAAAATTGGTGGAAGTATGGAAGTGCTCCAAATGAATACAGTCTAGCCTCCACTCTCTCTAACGTTTATTGTTTGAATAAATTGGTAGTGTCTTCCAGGATCATTCTGCTTTGGGCAATGGGAGACTTTGATTCTTTCAAACAAGGGTCTCCTCACTGACCCCCCCCCCCCCCGTTTCCAGGTGAATCACCAGTTCAGAGATGTGGATCAGACTTGGGGGTGGAAGAAAGGGCTTTATCCTAGGGTGGCAGAAGCACCTCTGGGGTGGCCCTCCTGTTTTATCAGGCAACCTGTGAATCATTGATGGTGAGGAGGGCTGCCCAGTGAAGCAACAGAGCCACTGTGGATCAACTGTCCTGGTATCAAGTTTTGACAGATGGCTGTACCTATCCGTCAACACCTACCTCCTTCCCCAGCTCCAATCCCTTCCCACATTAAGGAAATGATTAATGCCTATTTTTTTCCACCAGCTGCTGATGTTTGGTCAGAGGGGAAGGAGACAAAGCTGGGGAATCCAAGAATCACTTAACTTACTCTGCTCCCAGGAAGTAAAAACAGCATAATTTGCAACAAGATTATTTTAGCAAAAGAGGGATTGGTAACGGGGACAGCAACTGTTAAGACATTATAGTTTCCTGCTGGCTGAAGATGGGTTATGGGACTTTATCTTGACCCTGGGGAAAAGCCCTTCGTATGTCACCTCAGGTGGCCAGTGAATGAATGGGTGATTTACATCTCAGATTTGGAAGGAAGGAAGGAAGGAAGGAAGGAAGGAAGGAAGGAAGGAAGGAAGGAAGGAAGGAAGGAAGGAAGGAAGGAAGGAAGGAAGGAAGGAAGGAAGGAAGGACAAGTAATTTTGGACTAAAGCGCTATCCCAGAAAGTAGTAAGTGGCTTGTAACATCACCAGTTACGGCAAACAAAGTGATACACTGCAGCTCTTGCTATAAACATGCAAACCTGATTTTCCTTAAGTTCTGTTGTAGGAGAGATGATGGTGATGAGTTATAATTTACTGAATATTTTATAAATTTACTTATAAATAAATTGCAATAAATCGTATTGAATAATGGAGCCTAGCAGAGAACACTTGCTATGTTCCATTATTCAATATTATTTATTTGTTCACATTTTGAAAGCATATGCATGCAAGGAAACAACCAGCTTTTTGTTTGTATAAATAAATAATAAATACTTTATTAGATGTATATCCTGCTTTTTCCTAAGAACATATGGCAGTAAAACTAATAACTCCATTCCTCTTTCAGTCTGATTTTCAGGGGCACAGCCACATGGCAATGTGAAAATCCTATCCTCTACTCTGTGAGCAGCAGAAAAACTACACCATCTTCAACTGCATTTCACTCACTGATAATCCCAATTCTGCCTCAGTAAAAAGGCTGGTTAGGGATGGTGCTCTTATCTTATTTTTTAAAATATAGAACAAGTTAAAGAAAGCAATTGGTAGATTCCCGTAGTTTTTGTATCCCTTCCCACCGAATACCATCAATCATTCTCTTTAACAAGTGGTGGGGCAAGGATACGCGAATAGAGGCAACTGCTTAGAACAGCTAGTTTAGTCAACTCTTACTGTGACCAACTAACAGATTGCAGTCATAGAGGTGTTTCATGCCTGTTACCTGTTAGTGGGTCTCTTTTCAAACACTCTTCTGAAGGAGTGCTAAACAGTGTTCAAAAATAGCCAGGCTGACAGGTCATAGGTGTGGAGGAGGGGTGCAGGGTCAAGTGGGAGGGAATGCTCCATGATGAACAAGCTGTGTCCTCAACTAGTGCTGCAAAGAAATGGCACTATTGCAAATGAACGGTCATGGCCAGCAGCATATGTGATATTCTGAGGAGCTGGCAAAATGCTATCAACCCCAGAGAAATAAAACGAGTAAGAAGGCTGCCACGCAAATCCTCTTATTGGTGAAAGCCATGGAAAACCCATTACACACTCACTGGTATCAGAACGAGCAGCACACGACTTACAGAACTGGCTGTTTTTCCTAGTTTCAGTTGACCATCTTTGCAGCTGAAGATTCATGCTTAGCCCTGTTTCTTAAACAGAGGCCTCATGCTCTTTTTTCCCAAAGTGTGGACATCCATGTATATAAGAAGTTCACGTAAGGCCTGATAAATATTTTGGAAAGTGGTAGTCAAATGCTGTGTGGTAGATGACTCTGCAGAAGCCAAGTATCTGATCTCTCCTGCAGCAGAAGCCAAAATGGCCATGGTGGGCAGTGCCCAGAGACAGGAGGAGAGGGGTCATGCCAATAGTGACCAATAGAACGTAAGCAAATCCAGATTCCTGGTTGTATGATCAACCACACTATTGATGAAGTATCCTAGATATGTCCATTGGCAATTTTGCTGGGAGCAAGCGAAAAACATTAAAACTGGAATGCCTAAAGGCAATGTCAGGAGAATATGAGAGGGACATGTTCATGCCTCAGTCAGGGGAATGTGAGCCTGTAATCATTTTATGAAGTCCATTAGGCTGGGAGATAGTACCTGTTCTTACATTACCCCACAAACCCCACCTCCATACGTGGAGTTTTCTGCCTCCTGGCTTGTGATTCTGGGATTTGGTGATCAGGAAAGCACAACATTGGAAAAAGCTGGCATATACTCTCTATTGTTCTATGACCAAACTCAGTAGATTTTATGTATGTCAAGACTGAGAACCACCCTTTAATACATCATCAGGGAACAGTTGATGGCACTGTTCAGCATATCTCTGTGTGAATCATCAAAAAGTTTACCTCAAACAAAGTTTTTCCTATCTCTGTGTCTTTTTCCGTTCTCTCTTCTCTTGATTTTGTTATGCATGCTAGGCATATTTTTTAAAAGACAGTGAAACTGTCACAAGGCATCAAAGATCTAAGGCAGTAACTTGTTTTCACATTATTTATTTAGCTAATGCCTTTGGTTATGAAAAGCTGTATAAATAAGACCACACTGAATGCCTTGTTATACAGGAAAACATATTTTGTTTAAAGGCCTGAACATAGCGTTTCATTTCTGTTTCTATTTCATGTGGTATATAAGTTCTATTTTTAATTTTTTAAAGTGAGGTTGGAGGAGGAGAGTACTAGAACTACTTGAAAGGAGAATTAGTATGCTCCTCAGTCATATTTACTTTGAGTTGTGCTATCCTTTGAACCTGACAAAAGACATTTACCCTTATTGATCTAAGAGTCATGCTCTCCTAGCCTCAATTTTAACATCAGCAAAATGAAAAGAACATTTAATATGTATATCACAAGGATTCTTATTTCCCATTTATGTGCAAATACTTAACATCGAATGACACAATAGCTACCTGTATAAAATAATCATTTCAGAATATGGACTGTTAGTAATACTGTGAGTCAGTTATTTTAAGTGCAAATATATTTTATAACATTTCTGTATTCACATCTTTTATAAAAGATTAGAATGCCATTAGATAATTATGATATTGAAGTTGCATCTAATGAAATCAGTTTTATGAGGAACTTTTTGGAAACACCAACAAAAAAATTATGGCATATTTTCACGAGTCTGTGTTCTTTACTCTATGACTACAACTCCAAATGATGACATAGATGTGTGAAACAGTCATTACACACCAAATGCAAAAGGGAGAATGTTTTAATCATCTCAAAAGACAATGTGTTTAATCTGAAGTGGGTGGTGACTTGCTTGTGAAGGAGAGACTTATATTTTTATTCATCTGATCATCACATCACATGTGATTAGTGCCACTCTTGCCAGATAGGGTGGTTCACAAAGTGGTGGGGATGATTTAGAAGATCAAGACATTACGGTCTTCGTATTCTGTATATTACAGGGATGTCCACATTATAGAGCAACCATGTGTGAGAAGAGCAAGGCTGAATGGCATCCCATAATGATTGTGAAGCACAGCCAATCTTACTATTAGGTTGGGGGTGGGCAAAGTGGCACCTTCAGGAGCTGTGGTACTTGGAATGATCCTTGATGATGCCCAATGACTCCCAAGTAACTATAACATATTAAGAGCTGATGTTTTACAAGAAAAGCAGATATTACAAGTTTTATGAGTTTTTGCCTGTGTTCTTATGGCTCAACCATTTTGATTTTTCTTTGTTTATACTTTAACATTAAACAAAATATTTACTATTGGACATGTTCATGCAATAGCGCCTGATGTCACAGTAGTGGCATCCACTCAGCCATTATCCTGAAGCTTCCGATTATTCTGATAGTTCTGAAACTAGTTAGATACTCATAGAAATAATGGAAGACTGCATCCTGTGTGAGTGTTAAAATACAATTGAACTCTGTCAATGGAATGGAATAGGCCCCCATCTTATCTTTTGCAACAGGCCACAGAGTGTCTTAGGCCAGGCATACTGTGAGGCAGTGCGAACCCCATTGGGGTTCAGACATGTTCTAACTTGCCCATCATATGTGCAACCATGGGGTTTGATTTCTTTATACTGCAATTCTACATGGAGATAAGTGCCATTGAATGTCATTGGCATCTGCCAAGGTAATTGTGTATAAGGTTGCAGCTTTACAGAACCTTATTACCTCCCCAGTCCTGCTAGCATGAACTTTGCAAGGTGGGAGAGAGAGAGGGGAATGCCATTTCCTCAGTTTTTGTCCCTAGGGCTGGTCTGGTTTATTTTATACATTCCTTTGCAGTGAAAGCAATGGAAGGATTTATTAGTCTCAGTGGATAGCTGGCATATCTGGAGTCCAGGAAGGCAGTAGTCACTGTGGATTCACATACTTCTGTGGTACCTCTTGTCACTAGGAGGGCTGTGAGCTGGTATCTCCCAATGTCAAAAAAGTAATGGTTGCAAGAGGTGTGTGGACACTCTTCCAAGAATAAACTTCTCTGTCTGTCCTCAGAACTGAGAGAACAGACAAATCCTCTGGCCTTTGGAGAACAGCTTTCATGCATTTGCAGCTACATGTAGTTTTGATGACATACATAGTGTTCAAAAGCAAATATTATATTTGGATAATATTTATCAGTTGTCTCTCAGTCTGAAGGCATCCTAGGACAATGTACAAAATTATAAATTGACAAGAAAAAATATATAATTCTGAAAGTTAGGACAGTATATTACACTCTAAAAAAGAAGGGAATAAGAAAAAATCAGAGAAGTGTTTTAGTTGAACACCCATTCAAACTGTAATATAAGCTTATCTCTGTCTGTCTGTCTGTCTGTCTGTCTATCTATCACCTATCTTTATCATCTCTCTCTCTCTCTCTGGATGGTGGATATCAGGGCATTCCAGGGCTGCACCCTAGACTGAGGAGTCAGGAGAACATCTTAGAAAAAGTCAAGGGCAAACAACATCCAAGTTAGCAAGAAAACTGCATAAACATGTTCATGAGATCACCAGGAATTGAACCCTTCTTGAAGGAAACATTGCTTTATATTACATATATTTCCCATATAAATTCAGGGGAGTTCTTAAATCATTCTTCCCCTAGGCTGGTGTCTTCCAGGTGTGTTACAACTACCATGTTGACTGGGAATTCTGGGAGCTGCGCTTCAAAATATCTGACGGGTATCCAGTTCTGGAAAGTTGCTCTAAGCAAATGCAAACCAAACACTACAGCTTTGCCTCAGTGCAAATTTTCTTCTTTTAATTTAAGCCACTTTCCAACGAGTGCATAGAAACATGTGCTTTTTCTTCATTGAGGGACTTCTTTTTTTCCATCATGTTCTTTGAGCATTTTTAATCTTTTTTCCAGCATTGCTGTCCATTCATTTCTGAGTCTGGAAGAAAGGCACTTGGTTAGCATAGACATTGCTTAACCAGCAGGAGCCTTGCTTTGGCTAGATTGTTTCTAAATCTCTGCTAAAACCTTTCTAGTCCTGTATTTTTCCATGCAATTCTTGCTTCTCCCAATAGGGTATGATCACCTTAGATAGAATATAAGGGTTGGGCATTATATATCTGAGCTGGTTTGGTGAAGTGGTTAAGGGACCAGGCTAGAAACTGGGAGACCATGAGTTCTAGTCCCACCTTAGGCACGAAGCCAGCTGGGTGACCTTGGGCCAGTCACTCTCTCTCAGCCCTAGGAAGCAGGCAATGGCAAACCACCTCTGAAATCTTGCCAAGAAAACTGCAGGGATTTGTCCAGGTAGTTGCCAGAAGCTAAAAACTGATGGGGGAAAGGAAGGAAGGAAGGAAGGAAGGAAGGAAGGAAGGAAGGAAGGAAGGAAGGAAGGAAGGAAGGAAGGAAGGCAGGCAGGCAGGCAGGCAGGCAGGCAGGCAGGCAGGCAGGCAGGCAGGCAGGCAGGCAGGCAAGCCTGCTAATAATAATCGTTTAATTGCTATAATTCCAAAGTAAATAAATATGAGAAGAATGTTGTGGCCCTGTCAGGACAGCCAGTCAGTTGGACATTTCACAGACTTTAAATTACTTTAAAGTCTTTGAAGACTTTAAGGACTTAAAATTATCCATTTCTTTCTCCATTGCCTTTGGTAGCCTTGTATTCCCTCCTTCCCCACAGGAGCCTTAGGATACAATTTCCTTAGGCCTTATAGTTGACCTATCCTTTGTCAAAGCCTGAGATGTCCTCCAGTTGTTTTCCCTGCTGGCAATTGTGGCTCCAACACTTCTGAAAGACTCTAGAAGGCTGCTCCAGTTAAATGGAAGTTACACAGCTGCCTCTTCCTAGGAAAAGAGAGGCATTTCAGGCAGCAGATGCTGGGAGACAATAAAGAGAACCTCTTGGTTTTTCTTTGTTAACTGTCCAGATCTTCCTCTCCACTGGAGAACACTGCTGTGCCTGAAACGTCCTGCCACATTGCCAGCTTCTGGGGAATGGGGTGCCATCTTTTCTTTCTCCTGAGTCAGCAAATGTCCTGGGTCAGCCTTGTGTGGTCTCATTCTCATATATCCCCTGTATATATTATTTATGAGGTTAACAAACGAACAAAATCAAAAATAAATTGTCAACTACATACTCACTCACTTGGTTAATGCACTTCTCCGTAGACGGTCTTTCTCAGCTTTGGAATGCTGAGTTTGCTTCTCAATGGTCTTTTCCCAGAAGATTTTCAGCTCACCAGTCTCACAGGCAAGGACTTCATAGCGAAAATATTGACTGTTCATTTTCTGTAAAGGGAAAAGAGAAAAATCTCCCCCATCCCAAATTAGAAGTTAAAAAACTGTTTCATTCTTCCATAATGTCCCTGTTATGGCCTATTGTGCAAGGCACTCATAATTTTCAGACAAATATATTATGTTATTTTTCATTCCTAAAGCTCTTAAGAATTGTGATCAATTGTTCATTTAGTAGAGGCTGTGATTAAAAATACAAAACAAAACAAAACCCTCCATCTTTTGCTTCCATATAACTGAAAGCACAAGAAGGATGTGCCATCAAGTCCTGCCATCATCCAATTACATTTTAACACTTTCTGAGAAGAAACTAGATTACATAATTAGGATTCCATATCATTTGGCCCAATTATAACTAGATGGTAGCAGAGATCTAAATATTCAAAATCTATGATTCTGGAGAATAGTCTTCCATTTTTGTGCCCCAGCAATGGTCAGTTAAGAGAAGAAAGGAGGGAACAACAAGTTAGAAGCTTTCTTTTTTGTTTTTAAAGGAAGTTTAAATTCCCATGAGAAACTGACACTCTGGGACAACCGTAGAGAAATTGAGAATCACAAGTAAATCTTTTCTGGACAAATTAATGGGCAAAAAATGATGCTAATACTTTAGGTCATCTTATTTATAATCAGTCTTCCAAACATTTGCAGTCCTGCAATAAAAATGTGGATTATCTAAAACTGCTGAATGACAGTATATTCAGCTAAACATCTTTTGACAATAGAATTTGGACCAGATGCATTAGCAGTATCTGGAACTCCTACTGTACATTGTTACTTTGATTGGAAAAAACTTTGGATGATTCTAAACCTTCAGAGTTTTATGATGGTAGACATGGTAATTTATGATGGTAGACATGGTAATTTACAAGAAAACTAAAATAAAGAGTTGAAATATGCTGTTTTACAAATCAATGGGGATAGCATGTCAAAGAATGCTAAATATGTATCATTTGATCATAAAATGCATTTCATCAAGCAAAAGATTCTGTGTTGAGTGTATTGCATTGTATTGAGTGTTTTGGCATCATTCTTGCATGTGGGAGGGACATTAGTCTGATGTATGAACCCAGTCAATGAACTGAGATGGTTCTGCTGAATCAGACAGTCAGGTGATGGTCAGATATCAACTTCATTAATAAAGGGTGTTTGAAACTTTTGGTAGGACACTGATAATCTCCTGGTAGAGATGACATCTTAAAAACTGGCCTTGGATTTAATGACTTTCTACTTTTTCCAGTCTTTAATGTTTTAGGTCTTAAGGACAAACTACATGTTACAACAAAAAGGTAGTATACTCCTCTTCCTTGTAATTACTGATAAGATTTATGATCTAAGTTAGGACCACAGCATGTAACAAGGGAAGTTTCAACTTCCCATATGTAAATGTTTAAAAAAGAAAAAGAAAAAGAAAATATTGCCAATTGGAAGTTTATGTTTCCTTTTTTAAATGTTTGCATATGGATATTTACATGAGTGTCTGTGGTGGTCAATATCATGAAGGAAGCAGAACCTGATTCTAATCCAGATCAGGAGTCCGGCATTTCTAAATAAATATAAAGGTAAAAGCTGTACATAGTGGACTTGAGAAAATAAAAACATCTTTAACAAACTACTATCCTGTTATAATTGTCACAAATATTTTTAGGTGATTAGTTTCTTTTTAAATCAGGAATATAATTTTCTTGTTTATTTCTTTATATATTTGATCTATCAAAACCATTTTTATGAAAAAATAGTGCTGGAATAATAAAAGTATTAAACCTAGTTCTATTACACTGTAGTCTGAAGGAGATAAAGAGGCCACTTGGGGACCAACGGTCATGAAATTGGGATCTTAGGAGGCAGATTGTTCTATTAGGAAGTAACTATTACTGAATGCTCATTAGGGTTGTTTTGTATGACAAAATGTATTGATTTTTCAGTTAATCTTTGCTGTATTTAGCTTAATTTCAAATTAGAGAGAAGAAGGTTACCATTTACTCATGACACAGAACTGCAGAATCATGTTCCCTTAAAAAGCTATAATTCCCTTGGAAATGATAAGTCAGTAGGTTGCCTACTGTAATGGTATGTGGGAAAGACCTTGGGAGACTGGGCAAAGAGCCGCTGCCAGGGGAACAGTCAGATAAGAAACAGCATAGCCCACAGCTAGACAGTGGGTGGGGCAAGAGGCTCAGAAAAGACCCTCCCTAGTTTCTTGGATTGTAAAGAAGACAGGGTGGGGGGCAGAACTGTATTTTCAGACTTGCAAGATTGATCAGCCTCATGGGATAAACCAGATAGGAATCACAACCAGATGAGCTAATTCTACTTTATGTAAAGCTATATTGACAGAATCTTGCAAGTCTGAAAGTACATTTCCCTCCTCCCTCCGCCCCCGCCCCCCCGGTCTTCTTTACAGCCCAAGAAACTAGGGAGGTTCTCTTCTGAGCCTCTTGCCCCACCCACTATCTAGCTGTGAGCTATGCTCTCATCTGATTGTTCCCTCGGCAGCATCTCTTAGCCCAGTCTCCCAAGGTCTTTCCCACATACCATTACATCTACTTTTTAATGTTGTTTCCTTTGGCAATCATGTCTAGGCAAATTATATTTTATATATCAGGACAAAAAGAATGCATGGGAGTGTACATCATTATCCCATCTCTCATTCTCTCTCTCTCTCTCTCTCTCTCTCTGTCTCTCCCCCTCCCTGCTGATTAGTTAATGGGTCTGCAACCAAAGTAATAAAGCTGAGAAACTGTCCCGAGGTTTGTTATAAGGAAGCTTGTTTGCTGCACAATTGTTCCCAGCTTATTTGTGTGTATATAGAACAGCCTTCCTCAAAATGAATTGGATTGCAGCTCCCATATTTTCTAGTAAGCATGCAGTTGACAAAATTGGATAGAGTAACTAATACTTTCAAAGTTAGGAATGAAATTCAAAATTATTTTGTTAGGCAAAATCCAAAAGGCATTTTAAAGAGGATTCAGAGAAATTGGAACATGTTCAGAGAAGGGCAATGAGGATGATCAGAGGACTAGAAATTAAGCCCTCTAAAGAGAGACTGACACAGCCTGGGATGCTGTGCCTTGAGAAAAGGCAACTGAAATGGGGGAATATGATAGTGCTCCTCAAGTACCTCAAAGGATGTAACAGAGAAGAAGTATCAAGACCTGTTCTCACTTATACCAGACTCAGGACATGAAACAATGGGTTTAAATTGCAGGAAGGTAGATTCTGATTCAAAGTTAGAAAAAACTACCCTACAATAAGCAGTTCAACAGAGGAACCAGTCATCCAGAGCTGTGATGGTTTTACTTTCAGTGGATACGTTCAAGGGAGGAGAAATGAACACATTCTTGGTCTGGGAAACTTTAATTTTGATTTCCGCAGTGAGCAGGAGGTAAATGCCTTAGATTTCCCCTTCCTATTGAGCACTGGGGATTAAATTCAAAGGACTGAATCATAAAATCATAATGATTTTGACTTCAACCCCCTGTGCTGATCAGGAATCCATTAAAGCACCCCCAACAGAAGGTCTCCAGCCTCAGCTTAAATGCATCCAAGAAAAAGGGAATTCACCATCTCCCTTGGCAATTAGTGTGATTCCTGATCCTTCTTTAGCAATGCTAAGATACATGATATATAGTAAAATGCTGGTATTTCCTAAGAAATATAGAGATGAAATTGTATTTTCTAATCTGTCTATAGCAGATGACTGAACAAGGTTGGCGAGAAAATAAAATGTATCAGCATTTCAGGTGAATGTTGCTTTATTTGCACCCCAGATCGTTCCCATGAATCAAGCACTGCTTGCTTCCTCTCCCTTCACTGTCTTCTAAATTTATTTTCCTACAGCAAAAAAGAAGGCAACTTTTATAGTTCAACCACCCATAGTCTCTCATTCACCCAAATTTCATTAGTTTTATTTTCCCTCTAAAAGCTGGGAACCACTAATCTTCCTATAAATTAAATCACTGCGCTGGAAATTCAAAGATCTGGTATGTCAAGAACAGAAATAAACTCTTTGAAGTGGGCAGTTGTTTTCAAAGCAACTGCTTGTGTGTGTGTCCTGCAGTGTTTTGGCGTTCCCTCTTTGAAGAACAAACCCCTGTGCCATGTTGTAGATTGCCTGTCAGGCTGTGTTTGGTTCTGAAAAGTAAAATGGATTACAGCGAGGCAGGACGCAAGTGCTAGAGATGAAACACTGTAGTCCCAGTCCCTCAACTCCTCTGCGATTGTGGGGACTGGGTCTTTTATTGTGAGTTCCTCTTGAGCATTTCTATATTACTGTGTGTGCATTATCTCTAATCCTTGAAGTCTGAGGGAAGATTTGTTTTTGTATTAGTGACCTGCTTCCTGGGGTTTTGCTGCAAAATTCTGAAGTGCTATTATCAGATTTCTCAGTGGTCACCATGATGAAGCCTAAGGGTACTTCAACTCCAGCACAGTTCTTGCTCCCCAAACTCTCAAAAGCAACGTGAAGACAATCTGTGATTGTCTTCTACTATCTTGAACAGCTGAGAACAAGGAGAGAAAAATGTCCTTCCCTGAGCTACTGCAGGTTTTTCAGGAAAAAAAAAACCCAAACAAAATACCCAAATTAATTGCTACCAATAGTCTTAATGCTTTGCACATCACTGTCCAAGCTTAAGCAACAGGGGAGAGCAACAAAACTTATTAATTTTGTGTCTGTTTGCTTTGCCTGGAGCCGCACAGCAATTTAGCATTTTCTGTACAGGACCTGAACTTCGGAAGGAAGGAAGGAAAGGCAAGAATTCTCTCCAATGGGGAAATGGAGACACTATGTCTGAAAAGAGAACAAAACTTATCCTTGGAGTAGTTTCATCTACACTAGCTGAGCCAAAAATCTTTGTGTGTCCCAAATTGAAGGTTGGTGGATGTGGCAGGATTTCTTTAAATATTTTTAATTTTTAGCAGCTACATGTATAATCAGCCAGATTTCCTCAGAGATGGGACAGGGATGGGGAGTGGAGAAGGGAAAGAAACAAAGCAAAAGAAAGAGAATGAAATTTTGGAAGAAAAATCTGACACATGGTTCAGCATGCCTGGTGGATGTTTCTCGGAAGCCAGTAAAAAGTACAACTATTTGAAGTATTCCAGATCGGTGGGAGAAAATAATCCTTCCCCGATTCCAGCCAGGGATATTTTAATTCATACCAGTATGAGAATTACAGTTATAGGAATTTCCTTTTAAGGACAGAAGGGAGAAGACAGAGCTTTGCTTTCCTTGAACATACAGGTGTGGGCTTGTAGATTTACTTGGAGTGCTGAGTTATCACCACCAATGATCAAGTGATCCTGATCCAATGAAACCAAACTCACATAGGTGCTGCCTTCTAAATAACTTATGCCTCCATTTGTGTGTATTCTGCTGTTAACAGAAGGCAAATCACTTTGGGGAAGAAAGGCAGAATTAATTATAGGAGATCCGGTGCAAGACTGCTGTAGATGAAGACCATGTTTGAGACTGGAATTCCATGGCTGCTTTTTCTTTAAGGTAAAAGTAGCTATTTTGCTGGTGAAATGCAAAATTCCAAATAACATTTGGCAGTCACATGCAGTGGTCACAACACAGATTGGTACCCCCCATGCTTCCTGAAGTATAAATAATAATAATAATAATAATAATAATAATAATAATAATAATAAGAAGAAGAAGAAGAAGAAGAAGAAGAAGAAGAAGAAGAAGAAGAAGAAGAAGAAGAAGAAGAAGAAGAAGAAGAAGAAGAAGAAGAAACCAGAGAGTTGCCTTCACATTCCTTGATTGATATGCTACACAGGCTCTTTCTACATTCATCATTATTGAGCTTAGAAAGCAGATATGATTGCTTTGGTTTTTCTGAACCAATGAGGGCAGATGAAATTCAACTTCATCAAATAGAAGATTCACCCTTCTAAAAGGGAGGAGCATTTGGAAATATTTGGACTATTGAAGGATCCTGAAATAGATTATTTTAGAAGAAGCTGAATATTTTCTAGTACAGAAAAAAACTGGGATAGGGAAGGATCTATCAGAACCTAACGATGGAGGTTATGGGAATGTTGGGAGCTGTTTCATAAGGATGGCATAGAAATTTATCAAAGAACTTCAGGCTGCTATAACTCACTCGTGCAACAGGTCCATAGTTTGACTCTTAGTGTAGTATGCAAATGGTTATAGTCACACATCATGTTAAGCTGTAAGTGGTTTGTCATTTGTTAGTCTGGCAATTGTGCATTAATGTTGTACAAACTTAGCCACTGTGATGATTTAAATCATGATTTACATGTATGATGTGAATCTAGCAAGTAGAACGTTAGTGCTAATTGTAGACAATCAATAGCTTGGTCATATATTATATACTATATTATATACTAATAGAAGAAAAAATCTGTAGCTCAAGGTTGAACTGTGAACATATTATATACTAATTAATTATACTAATTAACTGAACATATTATATACTAATTAATCTCTTGTCAATGTTCATCATCTACATTAGGGGTGCAAAAAAATATGGCTTGGAAGCTGCACACAGCCCAACAGCAAAACATAACCCACCATAGCCCACCCACTCTTGGGTCATCAAAAGTGTGAATGGAGCCAAAAGGTTGTTGTTTTTTGATTGGGGAGTTAAGGGGAAAAATGGACACCTTCAATTAATGCACCAATTTCACTCCTTAAACAGGTCATGGCCCTGCCTACTTTTGTAATACCTGCTTCATAATTGCCCTACCTCAATTATTCCCATAATACAAATGTCTAGTATTACTATCAGTATACTACCAATCTTTCCTGGTATGGATATTAAAATGAACAAATAAATAAATAAATTGTCCAAAACTTGTGAGATTGTTAATTCTTACAAAATGTTGATGTTCTCATTCAATATCTCATGAGACTTCAGAATAAGACTCTAACCTCTTGTGAGATTTGGTGACTTCAAAAGAATTCAGTTTTTTAAAAAAAATAATAATAAAAAGGGAATTTTTGTTTAATTTTGGGATTTTGCAGATGCTATGGGAGAAAGGGATTTTTTTGTGTGATGTGCTGCCCACAGGCACTCTATTACCTACCCTTGGCCTAGGCCATGGTCCTCAAAGTCTTTCAGTGAGAATAGTATGGGTCTATGCAAATGAAAGGATTGGGAACTGCTTTTTTACATGACAAGGGTAATGATGGGGAACAAGTTCAAAAATTAAGAATGTAGCTTTAGCCACTACCCATTGCCTACTTAAATGCTGAATGTCTAAACCTTTGAAGATGTGCAAATAGTAATGTTTTGAAAACTATGCAAACTGTTTCAAGTAGTCTTTCTGTAAATCTCTGGAGTTAGTCCTGACCTGAGCTAGCCTGTTACTGCTGCAGAAGTTCTGACTGAATGAGATTTAATTTAAGCCTGTGGTGACAAGCTTGCTAAAAGACAACAATGAGAAACCTGCTCCCGGGCAATCATTTCTGACACTGGACTGGTTGTAAACAGGCTGAATACATGCATTGGCTGCCAGATGAAAGAAATAATCAGACAAGCTTCAGAAAACATTTTTACTACACAAGATACCATAGGAAAGCTTATTTTTAGATTTAATCATATTAGATTGCACTGATTATTTTTAGATTGAATTTGCAAAGGTAGGCCTCACAGGGATTGGAAAACTACGTTACCAAAGAGGTAAATGGAAATTTGGAAATAGTACTAATGCTGTTATTTGGAAAGCAAGATAGATGAAGCATATTTCAGTAGCTACAAGACAGAGGAAAAGATGAGAACTTAGGAGGTTCCATCTAGCATTTATAGCTAAGTCCAGTTTATAAGCGTTATGGCAGGATAGTTTTGAATTTCCCAGAAGCAGTTGACTCAGGTAATTTCCCCACTAGTCACTTATAGCAGCTTCTAGAGTCACGCAGATAATGTTGATATAAAACTTATATATATATATTGGCATAATGATGGTTGGATAATGCTAGAAGATGCTATATAAGTTATATATATACAGTAATTTAATATACCAGCATATTAAAACTGGCTATTATTTTAAAGACTGATGGGGTGTAGCATGAGTATTTCCAATCCCCATAACTCATATGCATAAAGTACTTCAGTCAGTAATAAGCTGACTGGGCCTAATGGCTAACCAGGACAGATAACTGACTGGGTTCACATGCTGGACTAAGTAGCTGCTTACTTAACTACCATTATTGAACAAATGAAAATTGCCCGGGTTCACAAAATTCTAAACCAAACTAAACCTACCATAGTCTGACTTAGCAAGGTATGTGAATCTAAGACATTATGATGAACCTCAGAATATCCCCAAGCAGCCTTCCTTAGGCTGGTTCTCTCCAGAATTATTGTTGACTATTAATATGGTAAAAGAATGTGCCAGCAGGGAATGATGGGAACTGAAGTACAGCACATTTAGAGATCACAGGTTAGAGAGGAAAAGAATGGAGAGAACATACCTTTATATTGGTCATTTCAAAGTTGTTAATTGTGTGTTGCAGCCTATTAAAGTCTAGAGAAAGTAGGAAGAAAGTACCCAATTTTGGAAGTCATCCCTTAATGTAAAAGTATTATTGTCTAGAATATATGAGCTTCTTTCTAGGGTCAAATGACTGTTTCGTTTTTTTGTACTATAAATCCAAAAGAATTTTGCTGTTTTTAGATGGAGACAATGGCAAATGCCAGGCCACCCCCACTGTTTCTGTTCCCCAATCCTCACAAATCAGTTTGAAGCCAACCAGTAACCATCTTCACTTTTGTTGACCTTGAAACACAGATAACATTCTGGAAGTGCTACAAGCCACCTAGTGTTCACTACCAGCAGACCAATAGGAGAATTCAGGAAAGAAAATCCAATCCAGTATCCTGCTCCACTGGATCTGACATGATAAAAATCTCCCCAATCCCATTCCAGACAAAAGGGAAATAACATAAATTGCTGATACATCCATTTACGTTTCTTGGTACACGTTGTGTGTGTGTGTGTGTGTGTGTGTGTGTTTCTTGTTTCTGTCTCTGTCTCTCTCCATCCATCCAGTTACTACGTATGAGATGACAGTCTGTCAGCAATTTTGTAAACAGCCATTTTTTTCTAACAGGTTGTAGTCATGATTGCTATTACAGCCAGTGGGAGTGCAGGAGTGTGTGAGAGAAGTTCTAAATTCCTACCAACAAACTCCAGGAACTCTAGAATGCTGAGTCCTTTTGGGATGGTGATAGTAGATGCCTCCCTTGAATCCAGGAGCTGGGAGGTGGGGTGTTATGAATGAAGAGGAGATAAACTGTAGTAGCAGAATACTTTTTCCATGGGTTCCCCCATAAAAGATAATGAGGCTGCTACTAGTCAGGCAGAATTTCCTATTCTGCCTATAGGAGGAATTCTTACCTCTTCCACCAATTATGAAACACCAAGACTATTGGTGGAACCATGTATGTATGAAAGATTTTAATAAGTATTTCCCTTTTTTAAACTAGGAAGGCTAAATCTCTAGCTATAAAAAAGGAAGGTGTTGGGAAAGGGGGAATACAAAGAAAAACAAAGCAAGGCAATAATCACATATGTAGAATTCCAAATAACATCAATACAGTCACCTAATTGAATTAGGTATTTACTAGCTGCTTGTATATGATCTTGGGTTTCAGCACACATTCAGAATTTGTTGTGGAGGTCATGTTGTAAAGAGAGCATCTGGGATTCTTGAATACATGTTGATTTCTCTTCTCCTAAGTACTATCCTGAGTTATAATAGAATGTAGGAGTTAGTTGAAAAATAGACTTTTTAGGAAGATTGACTGTTGTTTGCCTAGTCAAGAAAAATGTCCTTCCCTGATGACAAGGGTCTAGCCAGCAAATTTATCCAGTGGCTGAACCCACCTTCTTAATAAACTTTGGTTGAACAATATAGGCGCTAACTAGTTTTTACCAGTTAGAGAAGCAAGGCTTTAAGGGACACTATTGTCTCATGAGAGTCAGTCTGATGAAGTGGTTAAGGCACCAAGCTAGAAACCAGGAGATTGTGAGTTCTAGTCCCACCGTAGGTCCAAAGCCAGGTGAGTGTCTTTGAGCCAGTTGCTTTCTCTCTCAGCCTTAGAAAGGAGGCCATGGCAAACCAATTCAGAAAAACTTGCCAAGAAAACATCAGGGTCTAGTCCAGACAGTTGCCAGGAGTTGAGACTGAACCAAAGGCACCAAAAAAAAAAAAAAAGAAGTGTGATACATAAAATTAGGGGTTTGTTACATTGGTTGAAGATTACCCACCATGTAGAACCATAGTTTGCTGAAGAAAAATATTAGCTTTGCTGCAATTTCAAATATATTGGAGCAGAGCCTGAATGAGCTTCTCAAGCTGCTAACAGATCAGATAGGTTCAGAGCTCATCACCAAGTGATCCAAGGTCCTTGTTGAAGGGCCATTGTTTATGTAACTCATATGAGAACCATGGTTATTTTCTATCCAAAAAGATGTACACCGTTAACCTCCCTGATTCAGGTTTTGCTATGTGGTTCCTCATGCATTCAACAAGCATCTGCAGAAAATTCATGGTCAAAATTCAGGACAGGGCAAGGTGGCCTAAAAACGTATTTGAATAAGGTGTACTTACACTGCTGGATTATAATCATTAGATGAATCACTTGCACTCTAAAGATGGTGATTTATATTAATTTATTAGAGAAGGTTGCCATTTGACTTTAAATCAACTAGTATTCTTTGTAGAAGACAAAAAATATGAATAATGGTGCTTGTAATTTTCCTCATTGGCAGCTTAATCTAACTCTAGGGTTTTCGTGATAAAAAAAAATAATTGGGGGGAAGGATACATGGCATTTTCAGCTCCTTGGAAGAAATGTGGGGTATAAATAAACATTTAAAATAAACAAAAAGGCTGAATTGAATTCATTACAGGGAGAGAGAATTTCTTACTAGAATGACTTGAAACTAGGAGTTGGGTCAAAAGAACAATGTAGAAGATTTCTGAAATTTCTCCAACCCAAAGTGTAAGGAAAAGGAATCTGTTGTGAAGGACAAAAGAGGAGCTATGTTTGAAAATGAGTAAACAAAATCCATTAGTGCATTTTATTCTGGTGGGTGGATGATCTTATTACTTTAATTATTATAACAAAGTGTTTCATATTTGTGCTGGCATGCATGATCAGGAAAGCAGACTTCAAAGACCAATAGATTCTAGTGCTTTAAAAATGCATCACAAAATATTTTGTGCTGCAAAATTTATTAGCACTACATTGTTAAGCTTTCCTGTGGGAGGCATAATTATGATTGATATTGCATCAGAGCACAATGCAAAGCTTCTCCAAAGACACAGTATAGCATTGCAAGCCCCAACATGTGAGGATTTGACATCCTGTCATGGAAAAGGCCCTTCTATGACATAACAGAAGTCTTACACAAGAAAGGAAAGTGCTTCTGACAGCTGCATTGTGCTCAGTGAGGTTCAGCAGTACTGTTATGGTTAATCCTGATATTCAAGTCAGCAGCATCACATTGATAACATCTTGTTGGAAGGTTTGCTCCAATGTTTCTTCACCCCCAGTATTTTTCAAGAGGAACTGACAATTCAGCTTTCTTCCATTCTGTCCTTCAAACAAATAATGGCAAGCAATCGTGGGGGTGATTCTGCAAATATGTTTATGCATGAAATGCTGACTGAAATATTTCATGGCAGACCCACAGTATTAATGGAGCTCCCCATCTTATTTTAGACATGTTCCTGTGGAAGTCAAATGCTGGATTAGATCTTATTTTTTACTTCTCCCTCATGCTTTGGCTATTTTTTGGTTTATCTGCTTTTTAAGTGGCAAATGGGAAATCTGTTTACACACATAAGAAACTGTCATGGCATGCTGGCTACAGAGGCTGAGTTACAGTAAGAAGTCCTGATTTGAATTTTGCCTGTGATATAAATTCAAGGCCAAAACAAGGTGGTACGTCTCTCCTTACTCCCAGTTCTCTGACCAGATGGGCAAAACTTAAACCATCACTGGTGATGGGCCAGTGCCTTGAATTACATGTGAAGACAACAGATTGGTATGGGGGCTTAAATAGGCACTTCCAGCTTTATCCTCCAATATGTTTGCATTGCTCCTGCTTCCCAATATAGGTAGACCTCACTTAGCAACCACAATTGGGACTGGCAACTCAATCGCTAAGCACCATGGTCTCTAAGTGGAAAATCACATGACCACGACAGGCCTATGACCTCACTTCCCATTTAGTCATTAAGCAAATCACCATGGTTTTTAAGTGAAGCATCATGTGACCATAACTTGCAGTTTATTTCCGCATTCTTCATTAACTCTGCTTGTCGCAAGCTGGTTGGGAAGCATGCAAATGGAGATCATGTACCTACAGGACATTGCAACAGTCATAAACGCGAGAAGTGGTCACAAAGCTGATTTTTTTACACCGACATAACTTCAAGCAGTCACTAAACAAGGCAGTTGATAAGCAAGGACTACCTGTATATGTTATTACAACTGGGTTGATCTGCCTGTTCTGAACTCACATTGGGTTGACACTATATGCTAAACCTTAAAATATGGTTTACAAAGCACAATGGCTGGATTCACCAAACTCCCAACCCCAAGCTAAACCAGACATATTCAAACTTAATGGGATGGGTGAGCCTATTCACTAAATATAATCTTCCTTCTTAAACTTGCTCTTTCCTTCTGGGTTTATTCATGTTTTAATAGCAGTTGCCAAGTGGCAAAAGAAAGAGAAACTGGAGACATCTTTAGTTCTAGCCCAAAGGCATCCATTGTGGCTGGATTTTCTGCACAAGCAGGGAAGGGAGGATGTTTTCAAATCACCTCCATCAAATCTAATTGTGGACCTTCTTCCCTTTCAGATTACATATTAATTTTACTGAGGATACTTACATTGACAATTGCTCTTCTCCAACTGTGTTTTTACCATTAGAAAAAAATTCATTGCCTCAGTCAATTCAAAAGTGACATTTCCATGTTTTTTCATATTCTATTGTTTTGCATTTTCCATAATTCAAATAGCTGGCATTTGATTGATGAGTGGTAATTTTTATAAAGATTAGGCAAGAGATCATCTGCAAAATCAGGATTCTGTTCCAATCTTCACATGGACTATTTATATATCAATACTTTAAATGTATTGTCCTAGAAAGGAGTTTGTATTTTTGCTTTCATGAAATATATTCTGCAAATGTACCATTTCCATATCTTCCTATATGTAGCTACATGCTTCCACTGGTGCAGTAGCTCTTTTTATAAGCATGACAACTATCCTCTCTGGTGCTACAACAGTGTCTAAAATTGAACCAATATCAACATTAACTAGTACAAGAAGCTTTCGGTGACTGATGTGTGTTTGTGTGTGTGTATAAGTGTTTAGATATAATAAGCATGGAAGGCTCAAGGACAAACCTATTAGGAAGCACTGACTTTCACTGAAGAAGAAAAAAGTTTGAAGAAGAAAAAAGAGACCTCCAATGCAAGAGTCTCTAAAACGTTTAGATTTAACTAGCATTGTACATTTGATGTCTAGTTCTTAGACAGATTAAGTATATTTTTAAAACCCTGGATTAATTAATCAACTAATAAGGATCACTTTATTCTGTCCCCAGCATCAATGTGGGATCCATACTGTGATGTTAGTTATTAACTGACATTTATGCAACATGTGGTTAATTTTCTTAATTGAGCTCCCCAATTATTGGAAAGACACTTCGATGGAGAAATAGAAGTGTTAATTAATTATGGAAAGTAATTTCAGTAACAATTCTCTATGAAATGTTGCTTTTCAGGAATTCAAGGAAAACAATCTTATTCCTGCGAGGATATGGAAATCAGAAGTACTTTTATGTTCTAGCTGAGATGTTTTGTGGCTGCTAATTACATCTCCTTTTCTCCTTGAGTTTAAGATGATGCATATGACTTTCCCATCTCATTTTTTTATCTTATAATAATCTTGTCAGATACATTAGGCTAAGAGATATGGTTTTTAATTTTTTTAAACACAGAACTTTATTGATGCACTATTTTATTGGTTTTATTTATGATTTATATATTAAACTTTGAAGAGTTTAAGCCATGTTAGTAGCATACAGGTAGTCCCCGGGTTAAGAATGCCCAGTTTACAGATGACCCATAGTTAAGAATGGAGCCTACTGTAGCAAAATTAGAGTTAAAAACACAATGATTTGAGTTAAATGCACAATGATTCGAGTTCATTGCACAATACTCTTTATACAGTATTATACAATAATACTGTTCCGGCTTACATACAAATTCGACTTAAGGACAGACCTTGGGAACGGAACTTGTTCTTAAACTGGAACTACCTGTATTTATTTTAAAGTAAACACAAAATTATATATAAAAATAATAATCACAAAGGTATCATGAAGGGGATTCTGCAGTTAGAAGATCATGTATGTTCTCAGTGCAGTTATAGTGTGTTCATAAATTGCATAATAAGTAATGTGTTACAGTATTTAGGCTGTAGACTAATACAAGCAATTTTCACAAATACGTGAACTAGACTTTGAAATATTAACTAGCTTTAATAACAAATTTGGGATGCCATATTTTTACAAAGATTATAATCAGGAGCCTATGTTCATATGTAAGACTATACATTTTTACTGATTTCAAGGCCAAAAAAAAAAGACTTACAATAAACACACACACATTTCAATTAAAAAAAAAATTCATGCTAACTACAAGAAGCCTGGATCTTTTAAGAAGCTTGTTAGCTGCAATCTGTTTTGGAGCAAGCTTAACTGATCCCAATAAAATTATTTTCCAAGTAAACATAGTTCATTTGTGCTGGAAGATTAAGATAGTACCAAGTGAAGCTCTAATGAAATGCATGAGACTTTGTTCTAGTTCATATGTCTATATCTATCTTCATAATTTGAAGATTGCAACAATGTGAGTGAATAAGTGATTCCAGTTTCACAATAGGTGTTCATCTGTACTGAGCCATAAAATATTGGTTTGTATGTATGAAACAGCTTTTTACAGATGTTTTCTGTGTCCAACCTCCAGGCTAATCACACCATCAGCTACAAATGAATGAGTAATATAGCATGAAGTGCACAGATCACTGGCTCACTCTTCGTTTAAAGAAAGCATGCTTTCAGCTGACCTGGTTATTGATAGACAATTAGAATTAAATAACATCCTAACCTAGAAGGTTCAGAAATCTTTGGTCCATCTATATCAAAATCATGAACTGTTTAAGAAATAAAGTGAAAAACTCCATGTATGTTAATATTGTGTCTCACTTAAGAATGTGGCTCAATTAATATTGCCCAGAAGCATTCAGAAATGTATTGTTCATTGGATGTGGTAAGGGACATAATATTAAAATATCTCATCTGCATCAACAGCGCTAAGTTTTTCAGAATGGTGTTAAGCTGAGCATTTTTCCCTGGCTTTCCCTTATGTTCTTAAATTTATTTACAAGATTCATATCAATGATTTTATTCTAAGGCGGCCAGCAGCATCTCACCTTTGGCTGCCATATATTAATGCCACATGAGGTTCACAGGGCAATCAAAAATGTCTTACTTACTTTTAAGATGGATTCTGTGTGACCCCAACCGATGACAATTATTACAAAAATGGTCCTTGCTTCAGTGCAAGAGGTGTGAGAACAGCAGTGAAATGCATACCTCTGTACTTTTTATTTGAGGTCAGGATGGGGGAGGGCGACATAAATCCTTCATCATCGGAAGGCTATTTTAGCATAGCTAGGAGACCAAACTCATTTCCTGAACATTGCAGCCCCCTGCCTGAGATAACCAGGAAACACAGCCTTCCTGAATCGTGCTGTCCCTCCTACATTATTTGACTCCACAGAGAGAGGAGGGTGACCTTAGCAGAGCCAGGAAATCAAAGGGACAATCTGAACAATGCTCCTCTTGAAAACATTGCAAAGTATCCCGAAGGAAGGAAGGAAGGAAGGAAGGAAGGAAGGAAGGAAGGAAGGAAGGAAGGAAGGAAGGAAGGAAGGAAGGGAGGGAGGGAGGGAGGGAGGGAGGGTAAATAAATACATTCAGAATGAATTTGAACATCTCATTCTGGGTTTTTTTGTTTTGTTTTAATTGCTATCCTAACCTCCAGCTCTGGCATTCCTTGGTAATCTCCTATTCAAGTTTGTATCATACTGACATGAGATTAACCAAGGTCAGCTAGGAGGCTTGTGTACAAAGATTAATTTTGTCTTCTGCTTACACGTGGTGAATATATTATATTGTTTTGTAAGCCACCGTGAGAGCTTTATAAAGCCCAAGATAAGGCAGAAATGCCTAATCATGGAGGAAAATAAATATAATACATTTATGATATCCATAGAGTCCTTTGGAGAATCAAGATTTTTTTTAAAAATCTGACATTTTAATAAACCAAATTAGAAATAAACCTATTTGCTCCAGTTTTATTACTGAAGCTAGATCAACCTTAAAATATCCACGGAATCCATGTATCTTTTTATTTTAGAAATTTATAAGGCTGCTCAATTCTAAAATGGATGGTGAAAACGCATGATTTTTAGAATCATTCCGCATTGTCTTATATACTGAGTACCTATTGCTCTGTCACTGGAATGTCACCAAAACTTACAGCATACATTCATTTTCTCTGACAAATGAAGGTTACTGGTCTCAGGTTATCTCCCTCTATGCCACTGGCAAGATTCAAACCTAGGAAACCCCAGGAACCTCTGTTTCATGGAGCCACCTTAACCCTCTAAACTAGTTTATCATCAACTGAGTTATCAAACTTTAGGCTTCTTAATAACTACCTGGAGTGAAATCTAAAGAAGTACCAATTTACACCTCTGCCAACTTCTGCTCTAATTCTTTTTCAATAGCTTGTCTGAGATGACTAAGGCAGTAGCATTAGTGAGAAAGCAGAGATTATTTAGAATAACCTTGGACCAAAGCTTATGTAGTTAATATATCAAAACATTATGTTTACTTACAAAACTCAATATAGTGCTGAAGTAAATGAACAATTTCATGACCATTTCAACACTTAGTCCTCTAAAAGTTGAACTTTTAGAAGTGCTTGGTTCAGCCATCCAAATAACCTCAGATTTCATAATTGGCTTCTACAAGTGAGATTTCTAACTATCTTCTTGTCTTGACCATGGGAGTTCGATAGACATTATGATGGAAACTACCTTTAAATATGGTGATGAAGATAGTTTGTTTACATTGTAAGCCATGGTTTGCTTAACCATGGATTGTTGAATATATTACCATTATCTGGCTTGGCTCATCATGCTAAGCCAAAAACTCCCAACAACTCTGGGCAGTTTACAAATGATTTAAAACATGAAAACAAGACAAGAAAAACAACAAGAAAAAAATGGGTAGAGATGACAGCATAACAAGCTGGGTGGAAACAAAAGAAAACAGGTTAAAAAGAGGCTTCAGTCATCCCCCCAAAGGCCTGGGTAAAGAGCCAGGTCTTCAGGCCCCTTCAAAAGACCAGTAGGGTGGGGGCCTTTCAGATCTTGGGGTAACTTCATTCCAGAGGACAGGCACTGCAATAGAGAAGGCATGCTTCCAGGATCCCGATAGATGTCATTGCTTAATTGAAGGAACCTGGAGTGCGCCAACCCTGCAGGATCAAATTGGCTGGGCAGATGTTATGGGAGACAGGCGGTTCCTCAAGTAACCAGGCTCTATGCCATGTAGGGCTTTATAGGTGACAACCAGTACCTGGAATCACACCCAGAAGCAAACTTGCAACCAGTGCAGCTCACGAAGCAGAGGTGTTACATGGGAATACTGAAGCATGTCCATCACTGTTCACACTGCTGCATTCTGGACCAAATGAAGCTTCTGGGTGGTCTTCAAGGGCAGCCCCATGTAGAGTTCATTACAATACTCAAGCCATGAGGTGACCAGGACATGAGTGACTGTCTGATCACTCATGAACCACATAAAGATCCCCCCGATCTTTATGTGGTTCATATCAGAAAATATAGTTTCCTGTTGACTTTTATACTACGTTAAAGAGGGACAATAAATCCCAAACATACCCAGTAACATGACAGCAGACCATTATTTGTTTATTTATTTCCTGGATTTATAAGCTACCCATATTAGGAGGAAGAACATTTTACACATTAAAGACAAGATGGTAGTTGCAAGACAGAGTCCTACCTCCTTTGTGTTTACATCAGCATCACATGCAAGTAGAAGGGGTGGGAATACAAGTAGGAGGGGTGGGGCTGTGGTCGCACTGTTGCAATTGCCATCTTGACTTTTTTGATCCCCCCTTGCTACTGAATAAAAACTTTTGCAAACATTTTTTATGCTACTGACTGTGCAGTTTTAATATATTCAGGAGCCATCAGGATATAAGTTTGTAAAATAAATGACTAAATAAGTGCCCTCCTGCATTAGATACAAATTCTGTACATACCAACCCACTGTTCTCATAGTGAGAAACTGACTACCCTTGTATACAGTTTTGAGAGACTTGTTTACTTAGTTATTCCAAACTACCTTTAAAATGCATTGCATTTTCTTCAATTCCATTGTCTGTACTTACGTAGCTATGTAATAGCTTAGAGCCTGACTATCTGAAAGACGACTGCTCCCATTACAAATCTGTGTGACCGTTAAAATCTGTCCTACTTAAAATGCTCTGGCTGTCAGCGGCTTGTTCATCTGGCTTATGGAAAAGGGTCTTGTCCCAAACTGTGCAACGCATTTTGTTTTCTTAACTTGAAAAGAGACCCACCTCCCTTTTGTCGGCTTTTGATTGATTGTAAATTTACATTTGGACTGATGTTAATTTACACCTTTTCATTTTTATTTTATCCTGTATTTTATTGATGGTTTTCTGCCTTCAATGTCCAGTCTGAGGAGAAATGTGGGAAAGAAAGAAAGAAAGAAAGGAAGGAAGGAAGGAAGGAAGGAAGGAAGGAAGGAAGGAAGGAAGGAAGGAAGGAAATGAGAGAGAGAGAGAGAGAGAGAGAGGGAGGGAGAGAGGGAAAGAAAGAAAGAAAGAAAGAAAGAAAGAAAGAAAGAAAGAAAGAAAGAAAGAAAGAAAGAAAGAAAGAAAGAAAGAAAGAAAGAAAGAAAGAAAGACGAAAAATTCAATATGTTTATGAAGTGCAAATGTCAACCATAATCTCAGTTGCCATTAAATTTATCTGCCCTGTCTTCCTCAGCCCAGTTCCCTCCAAATGTGCTGGACAACAGGTGCCTGTCAAAAGAAATGTCAGAAAACCCAATCATAGACTTCCTGTGTCATGTGTAATTGAGCACTTATTAGACTATAAACAAGGGCACATCAAAGCAGAACTAAAAAGCTTCCTACTTACAGTAGTGCTGTGTCCTTGAATGTCACTTTCTCCTGGCATTCTTGCCATTAATTTGATACCTAACAAGCCAAGGCTTGCTTGTGTTATGGTAGCAAATCCCCATGGACCTATATTAAATTTATACCACTGGAATTTTATTTGTTTGTTTGTTTGATTTCTATAGCCAAGTGACTCTTGAGAATTGTTACGGCTTCTTGAGAACTTCATGTTGTACAACATTTCTTAATTCAAAATATTAACATCAATAATACTCTTCTTTTCCATGTACTGCCTAGACCATGCTGGCTAGGGAATTCTGGGAGTTGAAGTCCACACATCTTAAAATGGTGAAGGTTGAGAAACACTGGCCTAGAGACCTACTGCCCTTGTTATCTATCCTTCTATTCTCATAAAGCATCTGAATAAGCTTTCAAGGTTCCTTGGGGGAGGCAGGGGATGACAAAATGGGTGTCATTACCTCACAGTTCAAGCCCTATAACTTTCATGCTAGCATCAGCCATCAGAATGCAAGTGTAAAAGGATGTAGTTTGTGTCTGAATGTTGTCATTTTTGTCATTTCTTTTGTCATTGTGGTTTGTACTGAACACCTATATCTATGACCCAAATAGCTAACAACAGTGATAAAAAAGCAATAAAATAGATAGATATAACAGTTTAACTACACAAGAACAAAACAGAGATAAACCTATTCTGAACAGTAGCTGTGCTGAACTTTATAAAAAATGAGCCATAAATAAAATGCAGGATGTCTAAAAGACATTGTAATAGTTTTTGAAGTAGTTGCCATAATGTGGATGGGGTAGATGGGAGGGAAATATTAGAGCTTTTTCTGGGGACTAAGTCGAAGTGCTATCCTCTGATACCTGTGTCAGCAGAAAACTACTGGCATGACATTTGCTGTCCCCATTCCAATCCTAACCTGCTTCTGTTGCTTTGGTTTTAAGTCATTTCAGTCACACTTCTCTCCTTATAATGGGTAACAGGTTTGATAACATCTTGAGGATCCCCTTGACCACCTCTACTCCTTTAACATCTGCACAGCTAAAGACATCTCACAGGTGAGCTGGGGATAGATGAAGGCAATGCCATGGAAAGATGGCAGAACAAAGATGGTGCCAGGCCCACTTGTGCTGTGGTTAGATGCAAGTTGGGAAAAGCAGTGGGGAAAAAAAATCTGGTAAGCAGGTATGTGGAAGAAGCACATAAAAAGGGTGTTAAAAGACTTTATTGTACTGAACTATCTTAGAATAGCTCCTCTGGCAATACTACTTCTTCTAAATACCTGAGCTTCTGAATGTATGTATAGAGGGAATGCTGCTGTGTTCATGTCCATACTATTTAAACATTTCTTACTGGCATCTTGCAGGCTTCTATGGGAACAAAGTGTTGAATTATCTAGGCTGTTGACTGGGCCCCAGAGGGAATCCTTGCTATCTTGTTATGGAATTGAACATTACTACAGGAGATGAAATGTCAAGGAAAACAGAACTTTGAAACAACCACAGCATATGCGTATAAGAGGTACGTGGAGTCTATAAATGGAATTAGCATGCACCTGGCTTACTGTCACTTCATGTTGGTTCCCAAATATTGTAAGTGCCCATTTAATACTGTTCACATCAACCTCTGTAATATTCACACAATGTCTTGCTACGCAGCATTAACCTTTGTCAGTGCGGATGTTTTGCTTTATGTGCAGCTATCATATTATCTTTTCACATTCAGAATGTGTTCTGATCTTTGCGTGGGTAGATTGGCTGAATTTAAATGACAACGTATTTGCCATTTCTGACAATCAGAGGGAAAGTATGTCAAACGGTCTATCAAATCTGCATATCAAACGCCGGCCCCTTGTTCTGTTGTGCAATTGATACCATTAAAAAATGGGAAAGGAGGCACAAATTATGCACCTTAGAAAAAGTGGCAAATGGAGTTGTCAGAACAAGCAAATCCTGTTTATTACTTTAAATATAACAATTTAAATGTATTAAATACAGTACATATAATGTTATATGCAATGTTACATATTATATGTGATGTATAATATACAGTACCTGTAATATATAATGAATATTTTATATATAATAGTATAGTATTAGTATAATATAATTAATACAATATAATATAAAATAATATTATATAATAACAGTTGCAGTTATTGAATCCTACTACTGTATAGGCAAGCAATATCTCTTGCCTAAGATGATGAAAATGCCCCAAATTCTGCTTCCTGACCATACTTAGAGAAGGGAGTTCCCTTCTTTTTTTTTAGGAGGAAAGTGACCTGCCCTATTGCTTTTGTTGCAAAATCAAGCAGCTTCCACCAAAAACTCTAGCTACTTCAAACCTCCCCAAAAAGCAGGAATAAAGAGGAATGCCTTTGTTGTTCTAATTTCTCAGCTCTCTCTTCTTCATCTTGTCTTTCCTCAATTTCAACAAGTAAAATCAATCCAAAGTCAAATGTAATTTGGGTATGTCCTGTAGATCAAATGGGGTGTGGTCAGCAGGGCTCATATTTACTGAAGATTCTGGGCATATGGGACAGTTTGCATGGAAAACTCTCCATATTTTAAGTATTTATTTAGAGTCAAGAGGTCACACTATACAGCTTAGTCTTTCTTTCTCTGAAACCTGTTCCTAATTTACACTTCCCACAGATGCAAAATAGATGCATGTTGTGGGAACAACAGCTGAAAGAAACTGACATATTTCTTGGCCGTACTACGTGGTCATATGATTCCTGCTCAAAACCAATTCTTAGTTGCTCAGTACAGTACTCTATACTACTCTGTCTTCATCCACTTTCTTTTTTTCTTTGTTCTTTTTTTTTCAAGGAAAGATGAGCGATTGCCAACTTTCCAGGTTCAAGGATTTTCTAGATACTCCTCAGTGAAATTTCCAGTGAAGTACAGCTTCAAAAATGTACTTGTGATCTTGGCTGATAATATAGACCTGAAGGTCAATAGAATAAATGGTATCTTATTCATCCTGTAAAATCTGCTGGCAGTTTTGGACCCTATTATTTAGGAAGCATTTGCTCATAGGTTGTAGCCAGTCTTAAGTGGATTATTTGAGGAAATCTCAAATGACCATATGATTGCTCACCTTTTCCCAGAATATATTTTGTACCATTTCTTTTTTCTGCCTTATCTATATATGATGATATTGTTCAAAATTAAGCAGAAAATTAGAATGTATACGTGCTGTCACTTTGCTGAGAGGATGCTATTTTGATAAGTAACCTCTTTTGTTTTATTCTCATGTGATCCAAGTGATTCAATTGCAAATTAAAAACAAAAGATGTTTAAATCTTTAGGCCTGGTGTATAGAACATGTAAAAACATATATAACTTGTGCAGAGGCCTTCAAGTAGGATTGGTACCATTGATGGGGTGGAATAGACCCTTTAAGTCTTTTTCATTGCCCTATTTCTAGTCTCGGTCAGGGACTCCCTTTGGCAGCAACAGACCTTTCTTCACATTGGAAATATGCAATACAAGAATCACTGTTTTTGATGAACCTGTTAGTGGGATACATATTTAAACCTCATCACCATGCACGCCACAATGGAACTAATCCAGCTACGATCCCTGCTTTTGTTTTAAATTAAATACACCAGGTTGAAGTTGTGGCTAATGTTCCATCTCTGGCCTTGAGGTGCAACTGAAATCAAATCTGAGAACATCAAACAAACATTGCATTATTTTCTTTTGGGGGATCCTAGTTTTCAGCATTTGAATTTAAGTAGAAATTGGATGATTTATTTGGGATAGTGATATTTTAATCTTATGTATCATATATTTTTCTCTGTGGCAAGCTAATATGATTCAGTCTTAATCCTACAGTTAGAAGTACTAATATTCAAACCAAATAATAATTTATGTTATTTAATCCACAGAGTATTTCTAAAAGTTAAATTAATCTGTTGGTGAAACCTATACAGGAAACACAGTCTTCCTGTTTTAAATGTTGAACATAAATTATTTTGTAAATTTATAACTCCCCTAATTTTCAGCCTTAACCAATTCAAAACAAACTGCCTTGCTATTCATGAGGGTACAAAATTAGGGCTATAAAAGTATTTGTCAGCAATACAAAAATAAGAACAATATGTAGAAACAAACACCCACACCACCCCCTTTTAAGCTTCTTAAATACTACTCTGAAAATCTTGGCTTTGCTTTCTATAAATGCTGCTAGTTTCATGAGATTTATACTAATTATTTCACTCCTGCATTCAGTTACAAATCTTATCTTGGACTCTTTGGTTGCTATTGAATTATAGAAGCACACATCTGTTTTTAATATTGTTTTACAGAGAATGTTGAAGGTCAAACATCGACAAACTGGACAATTTTTTTTAGCTGGTTGGAAGATGTATTTTTTATAATGGAGATATAGGAGTTACTGTATACAGTCACCTGGTATTTATTGCAACAATAACCTTACATTTTAGATAAACAGATGGAATTACATACAGATAAGAAACTAGTAGTTTATAAAGAAAATGTTTTGTGAATTTGTATAATGGCATATAGTATTCATTGCATGACCATTGAGGATGACAAGGACTGAATTCCAAAAGTATATGAACATATTAGAGGCAGCAGAATGGATACTATTGGTGAAACTGATCCTCCTCCTCACTGCAAGATACATACTTGGCACACGTTTGTTCCAAAGGACTGGGGGATTCTCCAGAGCATTTTTAGAACATATGCAGAGAAAGAAGAAAGAGGAACCCTTTTGCATAATTAGGAGTCTGCTGACATGACATAGGATGTTCCTCAATGTCCTCTTGATAGTTTTCTTCTGATATTCATTCTAGATATATGATGGCACCACTGCACTTGGGTCTTGAACTGATAAATGGTCTACAGCTGTCATTTTTTTCCTTGCCGGTTTTCTGAAAATCTCTGGTAGCACTACAGATTCAAGTATTCATTGCAATCTCAGTGTATGAAGTGCGGCCATCTGACATTTTCTTTGGTTGACAAAAATCCATAGATAGAAAAATGCCCATATTTTTTAGAAGATTAAAAGCACATCAGAATAATTTGAAAGGGTACAATTAGAAGGATAAGTACAAAGTTTTCCATTATTCTAGATTCTCCTCTCCCCCATGCAGACATTCTAGAAGTGGGGGCCTTGTCCATGGTCACACCACCCCCATTTTTAAACATTCTCTTCAGCAAAGTGTGAAAAATCAACATTATTGATTTTTTATCCTAGGTAAAGACAGGTTATTCTCTCAGTCTTTAAAATATATTCATAAGTTAATTTGAAATGCATTGACATGTGGCTATTGCTTTTATTGTTTGTGTGATTGCATCATTTAAATAACGTGTTTATTTTTTCACACATTTTAATTACTTAAGTGTTAATGCATTTTACTCCACACTGGGAAAAACTGGGTGTGGAAGGTGGCATACCAAGGTTAACTTGTTAAAGCAAATCATAAGAAACCAAGGAAGTTCCCTGCATGATCTGGAGCAACACAAGAAGAGACAAGCAAACCACTGAAATGGGAGGCATCATTAAGAGGACCTCTCGTGCTAACCATAGCTCCAGTCATATGAAGGCTGGGGTTCTGGCAACGTAAGCAATGCAGATCTTTCACACAGGAATAATATCACCCTAGTATTGTACACCAGTTAGCAGCATAAATATTCCATTTGAGATCCACTGAACTTTCTCAAATTCTTCAAGGGAACCCTCATGGAGACTGTATGATAGGAACTTTTCCTCCCCTGTATCAAATAGGTTTTTTTCTTTTCTTTTCTGGAGCTAATACTGGGGGGTGAGGAGAGATACTGTAGGAAGGAAGGAAGGAAGGACCCATTGATGTTAATTTAAAACACACTCATGTACAAAATGGATCCATGTTCTAATTATATTACTATTTACTGTATCTAGTTTGGCATGAATGTCTTTACACTAATTCAGAAATTTGCTATAGTTGTATTTTTCTGTGACAGCACTAAAAAATCACAATAATATACAGCTGCAATGTCACAGTTGTGTTGTCTTAATGTTACAATAAAATATCACAGTTAAAGCTGTAGTATTGTGTTTTGTAGCATTCTGCTGTTGTAATTTTTGGAGGATTACTAATAGAAGTATTTATGAGTTGGCAGAATCAAGAACATTACAACAAAGTTAAAAGAATTCTTTTCATCAGATTTCATCATAATGACAAATGATACTGAACAGATACTAAAGACAGGCCTTCCTTGGTATCAGTGATTAGACCTACAGTTATTTACAACATATCTCTCAATCTTTCCAGAACGGCACTTAATTTCACTGAGAAAGTACATTTGTGCCTTTGCTTCAACTTAATAACTTTGGATTAATGAGATCTCTTTAATATTTTCTCCACCATTATAAAGTTCAGTCAGCATAAGATATTAATAAGCTTTCTCTTTAAATCAGTGTATGCTAATTTAGGAGCTGATGGATGTAGTTGAAACCCTGTACTGTGCTTGCTTGGAGATGAAAAGAGATATGGCATGCAACGGACTTTTACTAGCAACTTTTTGTTGTAAACAAGGGGATACCGAGCCTAAGAAGCCTTTGTTAAAATGTCTTTGATGTGAACTGCCCTTGGAACAAAGACAGATGCGAAATGGCACATATAAGAACACCATCTTTACTAAATAGCTGAAGTTTTAACTATTGTACAGATGCACAAATATCCACATTTGCTAACAATACTACACAGGAAATATCAGTTACTGATAGATCTTTTGTTATTGTTATCTCTAAGCAAGGGTGTAAATTAACAGAACTTCATCAGATGAATGAAAACTTAGATATGCAATATTTTGAATTATAGAGGTCCTTATTTGGTGTGCTATTATCATATCTATTTTCTGGAACGATGTGGCATGTTTTCCCCGTTTATTTAGATTTATATCTTGTCTTTCTTCCAGGAGCTCAAGTCAGTGTACATCGTACTCCTTTCACCCATTTTTTTCCCTAACAGCTATTCCCTGGGGTAGGTTGGTCTGAAAGAGACTAAGTCACTCAGTGAGCTTCCATGACTGATGGTAGATCTAAATCTGAGTTTCTTTAGCCATAGTCTGGCATCTTAACTTCTACATGTAAGGGAGCATCTAGGTTAGCATTAATCTTATTTATTTTGGTCATCTTCCCTATTTTAGAATATACACTTGTCTCTTATGGTCGATTATGCTTGGCTTTCTTTTTCCATGACAAAAATGGAATTTGTATCTTAACACAGTGTATATTATCCATCCACTGTAAATGTGACAAATTTTTTTTAGATTTTTTTTATCCGCCTTTATTATTTTTATAAATAACTCAAGGCGGCGATCATACCTAATACTCCTTCCTTCTCCTATTTTCCCCACAACAACAACAACCCTGTGAGGTGGGTTGGGCTGAGAGAGAATGACTGGCCCAAAGTCAGCCACCTGGCTTTCATGCCTAAGGCAGGACTAGAACTCACAACCTCCTGCTTTCTAGCCTGGTGCCTTAACCACTAGACCAAACTGGCTCTAAATTTAGCTCCTGTTAAAATAAATACCAAGCAATGTTTGTAAGACGATGTTGAATGGGAATAAAAAAAGTTCTAATAAGAGCACCTTGTGAGTTTTTGTCTAGGCCAGCTGTGTGTGCATTAAATGTGCTTACTTCAGTTATCCATGTTACAAATTTGAACAGGCATAATGTGGGAATTGTGGAAACTGCAGTTCTGTGATGTGAATGAAGAATTTTACCTAGAACTGTGAGAACTTTCACTGGTTTTCAGTATCCAGGATTCTTGAGGGCCCAGCAGGAATCTTGTATTACAATGCAATGATATAAAAGGTCACACCAAAACTTTCTTTTTGCATGTTATTTATTAATGTGCCCATAGACATAGACATATTAGTAATCTGGACAATGGGGAAATATAGAAAAGAATGGTAAAATGTTAATTACTAATGCCAGATTTTGGGGGGTGGGGATTCTATAGGCTAAACGTGAAGGAAGAGGGATCAGAAAGAATGGTCCATATGCTACATATTTTTAATTTGGATTCAAAATCTTAAGTGTGGTGGTGTAGTTGAAGGGAAACACTGGGGAAACCAATGTTAGTTACTGGGCATTTTCTCTTCACAAAAGAAATTGCGGATTTGTGCACCTGTCAAGGCAGACTTGGGAACTGGCTGACCTTTTACAAAGTTATCAGACAGAGAGAGAGAGAGAGAGAGAGAGAGAAGAATTAATTAGGAGGAATAACTTTTAGAAACAAGGTGGAGGATAGCTTCTTTTAAAATTGGGGAAAGAAAATCAAACATTTATGCAAGATCAAAGTGGAGTCCTTAGGGTTCTCTGAGCTTGGTTGTTTTTTTGCAAAGGGTTCATTACCTGGCTAGGTAACATCCTCAGTGCTAGCAAATCAAAGATCAAGCAAGATCAAAGTTGCAGATTTGCATTTTTAAAGCCAAACATTCATACTAATTCAGATTTATTTATTTTTTTACATTTGGAAGGATGTACAAATAAATACAATTTGTATATAAATACAAATAGTCAAAAAGAAAAAGAAAAAAAAAGAAAATGTATTTATATATAAGAAAAAAGGAGAAAAATAAAAATAAATTAAAATGTTATTTAAAAACTTCTTGGGTACAAATTGTACTCTTCTCTCCCATTATGTCCCAAGTGATAATTGCAGTTAATATATTTATGGCCTTTAGGAATTGTCTTTGATTTCTGTTTCATCTTTCCCCGCTCCCTCCCCCACCCCCCCGGTGAAACTGTCCTCTAAGTATCTAAATTTGCCTTCTGCTATTGTCGCCCAGCCCAAGAACAACAATGAGACAGTCCAGTCCAGTCCAGTATAGTTCCTTTATTAGCGAGACAGAATCTCGCCAGACTAAACCTATGCTAAAGCAACTAGTGGATATACCCTGTGAGACTCTAGGAAGGGGCCAGCCTCATCCTCTTCGTCTTCCCACACTCTCGTTGCGGGCTGAGGAGGTGCTTGCTCTGGAATGCCTCTCCCCCTCCTGACAACCTTGAACTTCCATTCCAGAATCTTCCCCGCTCTTTTAGAGCCACTTTGGTGTAGTGGTTAAGGCACTGGGAAACCAGGAGACCATCAGTTCTAATCCCACCTTAGGGATGGAGCCAGCTGGGTGACCTTGGGCCAGTCACTCTCTCTCAGCCCTAGGAAGCAGGCAATGGCAGACCATTTCCAAAATCTTGCCAAGAAAACTGTAGGTACTTGTCCAGGCAGTTGCCAGGAATCAAAGCTGACTTGAAGGCACCAAATAAACCAGTGTTGTCCAAACTTGGCCACTTTAAGATGAGTGGAGTTCAACTCCCAGAATTCCCCAGCCAGCCATGCTGGCTGGGGAATTCTGGGAGTTGAAGTCCACTCATCTTAAAGTGGCCAAATTTGGACAACACTGAAATAAACAAACAAACAAAAAAAAACACCCTCTTCTTTAGACTGAGAATGATCATGCACTGGAAAGGCAACATGTGTATCATCAGGACTAACAAAATGATCATGAATACTCTTTTGTATATTCACACCAATGCCTAAAGATTACTATTTTTTAACTCAAAGTATTAAGCAGAATGCTAAAATGATTTTTCTTCCTGTTGAAAAGGAAAGTACATTATTTCTTCATTGTATCTACTGCCCTATGTGAATTCTTAGCATTCAGCATTCTTAAGTATAAATTATTATTTGAATCTTGTTATTCTAGGAGTTTCCACTAGTGCAGTCTACACTGGTTGATTATGCCTGAGCTAATAATACTCTTTTCTGTTAATCACACATAACATTTCCACTGGAGTTATATTCAGAAATGGTATATGGAAAGAAAGTCCAGGTCCAAAAATGTTAGTGGAAACTCACAAGAAATGTAAAGCCCTGAAGAAGGCAAGGTTCATGGGGTCATTCCCCAATCTTTACTTAGCCCAGGAATCTACTTTACATACATGTTTTCTTTATTTTCACAGTCTAACTTAATTAAGCTGCATGGAAGTGGGAAAAGAAACAGCCTTCTCAGCATGGGCTGTGGGCTGAGGGACCAATTCTTCTCGTATCTTTTTTGAATTATTTCATAGGCCTGTGAGAAGCAATTATGCTTTACCCCCAAAAGGGCACTTTGCTCCTGGAAGCAATTCTATTCACCTTGCTGAAGTGCAGTTAGTATGGGACTGGCCTTGTTGAGGGAATTCATGTTGTTTCCAGGGCCTCCTCCAGTACGTCTAGTAGATGCTTCTATGCATAGGCTGCATTTTCAGCCTTTGTACAAGCCAAAGGAAGTCCAGGAAGTGACATACAGTATTCTTCCTCACAGTGAAGTGCTACCCACCATGGCTTGAGCCAGCAGGAAAAGAAAAAAAAAGTGTTGACCTAAAATCTGCAACCTAGTGGTGGTTCCCATCCTACAACAGGCAAGATGTCAGCAAATAGTTTGTGGTGGATTCCCTTTGTTTTGATTCCCTCCCCTTTCTTCCACCAAATATTACCAGCCAGAAATCACTGCCCTTAACATGGGTTGGGTCTAGGTCTCAGGAAGGATGTGAGTTCTGATTGGCAGGTTTAACCATCTGTCAAAACTCACTTTGGTTTTGAACGACTTTTTTGTGTAGATGCATTCAAAGGAGCCCACCTATAAGCTAATATCAACTCTACTAAAGTGGTGTTCAGAAAGCAGCCTGAATAACAGCTGAGGGTCGTGGGGTGAATTGTACTATGAAGCAGCAGAGAGATGCTCCTTCTCTCCTCTGCTTCATTGTGCAGCCTTCCCCTCCACTAGTCAGCTACCATTAAGGCTGATCCAGGTCTCCAAGATGGAGACTAGCTTGGAAACCTGTCAGGTTCTGTTGTCTCGGTTGCAGATCTTCCTTCTGTTCCTCTAGGCCAGTGCTCTAGGTTATTCCTTCTGCCCGTTACAGGCACAGGGTGAGAGCTAGATTTGAAAGGCCCGGCTCCAAAGCAGAATGGCCCTGAAACACAGTGTGTCCAGGAGGCAAAAGGAAGAGGACAATGCCATACCAGTCTAACATGACCAATAAGTATTAGCTGATTTCATTTCATAGGGCAGAATACTTGCTCAAGCATGCTAGATTGTATCCATAGCAACATCTGTAATGGGATAAGGGGGGAAAGCACAGTTTGAACATGAGTACAACTAAGGATGACTTAAGTCAGTGTTATGAGGCTGCAGCAAAAAAAAAAAAAAGAAAAAAAAAGTTGCTGGTACACATTTGTGCCACAACTGAGTGTAGAAAGTCTCAAAGTGAAGTAATGGGGGAGTTTCCCTTTGCTCTCTAGAACGATGTGCTTGTGTGCCTTACATATCAGTGCAGGTTTGAAGGGCTGTTTTACTTGAAGCATCATTGAAACAAATTACCACTTCAAAGCTTTGCACATCTCTATTATCTGACAGTTCATTTCATTCCAACCAGTTTCTATGGATATAGCTACTGGCATTTAATACTGACATTCTGGATAATTGTTATCCTAAATTTTAAAAAGTCAAATGCCACAAGGTCTTATATTCCATCTTTCTATCCTACTGCCAGTTTCATGGGCTTTCCCCTTTTCCTTCCTTTTTCCAATCTTAGGACCTATTCAAATGATTAAAATTTTCTCTCTTCACTCTCTGTTTCTGAATAAATTACATAAATAGATTTCACTGAGACCTTAATAAGAGTTATCTGGAGCACTGAAATATCATGTTCATGAACATAGTTTTGATTTTTAAAGTATTCTTAAAAAAACAAAAAAAGACATTGTCTTTCATGAAGCATCATTTGAAGGTCAGTTCAGGCCACTTTTTCCTATGATTTCATCAGCTGGATCAGCTGCATCAAGAATACTGAGAAGAATCCCCTCAGGGACCTATCACAAATGGAAAACAGAGTTGGATATCAACAAATATTTTTCCTAACTGTTTGATGTGAGGCGTGAACATCCCACATGAACTTGAAATAGATAAAATGCATGTGCTCTTAGTTAATGGCCTCATGTCACTTTCTCAATTTATCTCAGTCTTTACGATATAAATCAGTTCCTGTATTTAGCATTCCATATGAGGAAATTAAGCCACTTTGGAACTTCAGTCTGCTGATAATACTGGTGCATGGTCATTAATGAGAACAGATTTCATAAATGAAATGCAACTATGTAAGTACAAGAATAGGAGATACACATATTATATTTAATATAGTATTATATATTGTAGTCGTATTTTTTAAACCCTAATTTATGATGCCAATAGTCCAGTAACAGCTATGAGCTCAGTTTCTGCTTTCCATACCTTCTGCAAAAACTATTTCCTTTTTGCGAAAGGATGAGATGAATGACAGATCTTTCCTGGAGACTGGAATTTCATTTGATAGATTTAATTACTCTCCTAATAGCAATAAGCCCAGGGCTCCTTAAGAACTGTATGTGAGGTATCTCAGTGAAAGATAAGCAATGGTGGACAAGGTTTCTTTAAAGCACTATCAGTCTTCCTCCTGTAATGCATAATTCTAGGAATTCTGCCACAGAGGCACAGCTTTCTCTGCAGATATCAGTGTGAAGAAAGTTCCCTGAGGGTGGACAAACTGAAAAGCACTGATCAGAAGAATCTTTCTGATGACTAATATGTATATATACCAGACTTTGACCCAAGAAACCTCTCATAATAAGGAAGACTATATGTTGTGCTCTGTTAGCTTTTCATGGCCTACTCTTAAATGCCTATCCTGAAAAGAAGTGCACCTTTACACCGAATTTCATAATTTTGAGCAACTTCCACTCTGCCTTTGCCATAAATAATTCTTTGATCATGTCCAAATATTTTAGGAGAAGGAAAATGCCAAACACTTTGAGATGTTTAAGTCTTGCATTGTGACCTTACATAAGCAGCTTTCCAATACAGTATATGTTGAGTGCCAACTCTGACCCATCATTCACATGTTAATTTTAGTCCAGAAATAACATGAGTGACTTAGGCTTTTGTCCCTTATTTTCCTATATGCTCTTTCCTTTGTTTCTTTCTATGATAACCAGAAACTAACAGTAGGACTGTATGTACAGTGGTACCTCTGGTTACGAACTTAATCCGTTCCGTGACTCTGGTTGCAACTCGAGTTGGTTGCAACTCGAGGTAAATTTTCCCATAAGGTTCAATGTAAATACGGTTAATCCGTTCCGCCCTCCGAATTTGGTCGCACCACGAGGCAAATTTCCCCATAAGGTTCAATGTAAATACGGCTAATCCGCCCTCCGAATTTGGTCGCACCCCAAGGTAAATTTCCCCCATAAGGTTCAATGTAAATACGGCTAAACAGTTCTGAAACATATGCATTTTATTTTTAAACCTCAAAAACCTTCCAAACGCCACAAAAACCTTCCAAACGCCACAAAACACACCACAAGCCTCACCGAACGTCTTCTTGCTACCGCGATCTCGCCCACAGGAAGCCGCGACCGCGTGGCAGCACGGAAAATGGCTGCGGATCCGGTTCGTAACTCGAGGCGGAGTTCGCAAGTCGAGGTAAATTTTTGGGGCCGGAGCTGGTCGTATCTTGAAAAATTCATAAGGAGGGGCGTTCGTAACTCGAGGTACCACTGTATTTATTTTACGCATCTAGAGTACTTTTACATATCTGAAAACCTCTCAGGCAATACACAACCATAAAAAAAAAGAAAACAGCAAAGGGATCATATAATGGTATAGAAAATAGGGTCAGATCATGCCAGTGCCATTGATCAGAAAAGATACACTTTCCCCAGGCTAAAATAATTGAAGGTAAAAACAAAGTGGCATAAATTTGTTATGCCAGTTTATAATGCCATCACTAAAACTATGAGCTTAAAGGACCTCTATATCCTAGGTAAGAAAAAAATGACAGTGATTATATTGTGTATGTATACCAGTAAATTAATAGTATGGAAGAACCCATTCTGGGAATCAAATATAAAGCTTACAAGCAGACACCACATCCAACAGCCTAAGTTAGAATGGATATCTTTTCTTCTGCTACCCAGGTTGTCTTGTCCTTCATGGACTTGATGTTCTGTAGGAATAGCTGCATGCATCTAGCATCAGGAACAACTATGTAGCAATAATACATGAAGAGAAAGAAAAGACTAATACTGGATGGCTCCAAATCAGAAGGCTGATCACCTGGTATGCCATTTGTTTAAGCTCTGTGGTAACTTGTGAGGAGTGAAAGAGCAAATTGTTCAAGGAACTGTGAAGTACTTGATAAATATTTCTTTTTGCCATCCCCTCCCACAAAGGGCAGCTACATGGCAAGGGAGTGGGTACTGTATGACGAATGTGAGAAAGCAGAGGCCGAGGTGGCTCCAACACTTCTTATTTAACTGAGCTAAGTAAGCTCAGAGCTGTAGAGCAAACGTCACTGTTTGCTTTAAACAATCCTCACTCAAGTGCTTGCAATTTGCTTTGTGAGGAGAAGGGGCTTGGGCTCTGTAGCAGAGAAACCTTTCCTTTTATCTACACTCCTGAACAGCTGGAGAGAGATAAGAGTGGAGACATTCCAACCTAGTCAGTCTGCTCAAATTCTGCAGACATTTTTTTGAGAGCTGGTGTGGTTTTCCTCACCTTATTTCCTCACCTCTGTCAACATGCATAGCTATCCTTTTTTTTTTTTTTTTTTATGAAATTGAATTGGGATGGGTTCAACCCTGGAGCAGGCTGGTTTTTGCACCAGAGACATGTTTTTTTTATATACTCAGAGGCTATGGTCTACTAAACAGCTGATTTATAATGAGTATCTATTATAGATGTCATGCTGCACCTGCTAGTGGTCAAAGACTATATCCCTGTGTGAAAGGAGATGGAGATAGATGTTCATCCATATTTACCTGGGTATATATCTGTATATTTTAAATGCCATTAGTCTGAACAGAAACAGAAATACTTGAAACCCTATAAAAAGCTTCCAATAAACACATTTTGCATATATAACCCAGAGGATTCCCAAAGAAGGCTGTTGTGTACATCTATTATTTTTTTATACAGACATAGCTGAACACTGGAGTCTAAGGGATGAGTTGCTCTGGCTTTTTCTTGATTGAGCACAGTGTCCATTTGATGAGTAGCATGTGGTAGGCAGGACGTCAATAGCTTCCTGGACACATAACTACATGATTTCTTAAGTTGTATTACTTTAATTTTCATAGTACAACAGGAAATAACCTCTAACTTGATTCAATCAGCTCATCATGAGCTAAACTTAGAAATAAAAATTTACTTGAGCAATGATAGCTATTTACATTCTAATGCTAGATTTAGGAAATTTCCAATCTGGGTCTATTAATGTACGTAAAGCTTCCGCCATTTAGTTTTTATTGAGCAAGCTAGGATCTGTACATGGCAATTCTTCTTATTGTTCATATTTTACCTGGGTAAATTATCTATGCATATGCTTGTAGACCAAAATTTCCTGCTGAATCTGCCACAATTTAACAGAAGCAGACTAATAGCACAATCTTTGCAATTTGCTCTCAAATACTGAATCCTATTGATGAAGCAAGGATGTTTCATTGCATACATTATTTTCTGTGAGTTGGTTACAGATTGGACTAGGATTGCATTTTCCCAGTTACAAAATACATTGTGCATTAAGTGTCCATAAAGGGAGACATCTGAACAGCAGAAATGCAGCCTTGGGGGAAGCTGTGCAGATTATATGCAAAAAATAATAAATGCACGATCATTCTGCCCAAAAATAACCAATGCACAGCTATTGTGTTCTTAAGGAAAAGCTTCAAGGTGAGGGAAGAACTAATTTAATTGGCTCAAAAAATGTAATTTCTACCTCTCCGGCCATGTATTCATAACCCCAGAATATAAATTCCTCAACAGAGGCCTGGATAATTAGGCCCCTGCTGGGGACATTGGAGTCGACATGTCTGCTCCTCTGTAAACAATGACACATGATGGGGAGTTGGAGGAGGGGGACTTGTTTCTACAAAAGTAGGTAGTCTAATCTGGCAAATATCATGAGGGAAGATTATATCAATGGGTCTGGCTGCTATCCAAGGGGAAAAGGATCATATCCTGAGATAAATCTCAAATAAGAAATTCCATGACTGATCAACTGCAGATAAGGAGGTTTTTGGTTTAAATTGGGCAAAACAATTTATGCATCTCATTGGCCTGTCTCTGCCTGACAATTTTAAGAAAACTGAAACAATCAGAAAAAAAAGGTCAGGATTTATTTCAAATCACAATTAAATAAGGACTTTTATTTTATATACCGTTCCACTGTATGCAGAGAGAACTCATTTTACTTCCCCTTTTCTCTACTTGGGGAAGGGCCCGTTTATAGTAATAAACACTGAATTTCGCAAGGTGATGCTAACAGACCACTCAGTACACAACAGAAACACCAAAATTAAATGTCGGCTGCCCAAAGTCTCTGTCATTTCATGGGAGAGGGGAAGAGAGGGAACAAGGATACAAATCAAATGAACCCTAGAGAGTAAGAGAGAATATTAAAAAGGAATAATTTGAATTTAATGGCAGTCTTTATATTACTGGCTTGAACTAATGACTCTCTTAGATTATTCCAGCCTTGTTCTTCAATAAAGATCTCATAATTTGAATCCATACAAAATAATCGCATTGTGTCGTCTTTAAAAGTAAGGAACTTAACACCATTAAGTCTTCATTGAGCCTTACTTCCCTTCATTATCATTCCTTCTACCCATGCTGTAGAGCAGTATTGCTCAATCTCAGCAATTTTCAACCAGCTGGGGAATTCTGGGAGCTTAAGTCCACATATCTGAAAGTTGTTGAGATTCAGAAATGCTGCTCTGGTGGACCAGGCTAAAGGCTCACATCTCCCCTCTCTGCCATGACTAACTAGATGCCTAGTAAAAGACATGAATACCTCCTGCTTGTATTTAGAGGAAATTCAGAGAATATCTGGACCTAGCAAAACTAATTTTTTTTTGCAAAGCAAACAAAAAAACAACCCAAACCATTTGTTTTATCTGAATGCACTGCTGGAAAGTACATAAAGAATAAGCAGAAATCAATCACCATTGCGGGGACATTTTCCTGTTGTTTTTAACCTCAGTCATTCCTTTTGCTTTCTCAGTAAGATACCTCTGTGCATTTGTAATGTACGCATGCCTCTTATGAAACAGACCAAGATATGTGTTCAGGGACAAAAATTGTTCTCAAGATTCAGTACATATATTTGATATGTGCATTTCAGTATCAAAGCAACTGTTGAACACCATGGCAACTAACCATACACTTCTTGGATCCTATGTATCCTTGTCTTGCTGCTGAAGTAATTTCTTATATTTAAACATTACCTTACATGCAGTAAAAATCACTCGACTTATTTCCAGGCTGATACATTTTGCATGACTGTATCCATTTAGGCAGCTTTGTGAATCTTTCTGCAAAATCACGTAGTTTCTTTTTTACTCCTTGCGTGTTCCCCCCCCCAACCCGAGTCTTCTACCTCTTAAATCAAATCTAGACTGGGGTTTTTTTTTTTGTTGATTTCTTTTAACAGAAACCTGAACTTGGTTACTTCAGTCACGTATGCTAGTTAAATTCACAGTGCTAGCTGAAGATTCTACGGGCCCACTCATTTTTGTCCAAATGCACCACACGGACTGCAAGGTTGATGGACACAGTTGCAAAAAATTCTGTTTGGGGGTGGGGGGAGGAAAAGAACAGTGTAGAATTCCAGGAAGAAACAGATACATGTAGGAAACATGATTACTGCTAGGGCCAAAGAAACAAAGCAAATATAAAATCCTTCCAAGCGTTCAACTTGGAAGCATTCTTTCTTTTTAAAAAGACATACTTGATGAACTGAATGTATGACATACTAATCTATGTCAACTTTTGACATTTCTCATTATGTAATACAGGCTGAGACTATTGAATGGAACCATATAAATATCTAATAACTATCAAATTAACTTACATCAAAGATTTCTGACCTACAAAGAAATCAATGCAATAAGTGAGCTTATTATGTGCAGTTACCATGTTTTCACAACATCCCTGATTCTGTTAGCAGCTCTCCTCCTGTGCTGGCAACACATAACCTCTGGTACCTTCAATCAATTAGGAGAGACTTGTTTTTACAAAAATGGGTCGGAGAGTGTCACTTTTTTCTGTTAGAAAATGTATTTGTTAACAAAGCTGAGGTGGCCTCATTGAGGTCAGGTCCATCAGGTACTGAACCCCCATTCCTTTCTTCCCCAGCTAATTCCCAAAGTCATTGTAAGTGATAAAAGTTCCCAGCGAGGCCTCATTTTTGCAGGGCCTCTAGAGATCTGTGTCTTGGAAGACACAATTAAAACTCCAGTAAGTTGTTCAGGCTTCATGGTTGACAGGGATAAATTAGTCTGTCCTCTGGATTAATCTGCTTAGGATGTAGACAAGAAAACCAAACCCAGTAAACATGTTGTGTGAATGCAACCAACCCATATGGCTGTTTGGAATGGAATGGATTGAAACAAATTTCAAAAACATAATGAGATTTTACCCCAGCTTCAGAGACTTGAGGCATTTGCATTTTATGAATTCTGATATAAACATAACAGGTCCACAACAACCTAAATGTTGATTTTCAAGCCTTTATATTTGCCAATTATACCAGTGCAATTTTTGATTCCAAAGATGTATTAAAGTACATTTAAAATGTATGGTTGGAAAAAAAAATTAGTAATGTAAAAATTATATTAAATGCACACTTCCATGTAGATATTTTGAAAAGAAACAATTCACAGATTAAAGCATAGAATGGAACTTATTTATCAATGAACACATATAAAAGTGACCTGAATCAGAAAAAGACCAATTAATCCATTCCTAATGATGTAACAGTAATAACTGATAGAACAGACTTCTTTTAAGTCTGAGAAACATTATGAAGTTGAAAAAGAGGAACCTCTAATAAATTGAAGTTGTCAGTGTATTTAGCTTGAATATACACACAAACACACACAAATAAATACACACAGAGGCAGACACACAGACACAATTTTAAAATATTTTAATGTCATAGAATACATAAGTTTTCTTCCACTGGAAGAGTCAATACTGCAACAGATAAAGTATTATACTGCTTAAATCTGATTCAAACAGAAGTAGTATTTGTGCAATATTATACTTAGTGACTTGTGACAGTGATTTGTGCAATATTATACTTAGTCTTGATTAACAAGAATAACAACTTAACCTTGGTTTAACACAGAGCTAATATATGAACAGCCACTGGTGTTTTTAGTATATAATTGGATGATTTTAAGATTTTACTTTTTCTTAATGCAGATTCGTTTACAACTAGGTACAGAAGCATTCTCAATACGGTGCTCTTGAAATGTCTTGGACTGCAACTCTGTACCTCCTAGCTAATATGGCAGCTGAAATTCAACTATCCAGAGGGCAGCAGATATGGAAAGGTTGAATGATAATGTCTGGTATAAATACTTACAAGCAAAACAGCTGCTTCTTTTATTCCTGATATTATATAGTAAACACTATTAAAATGAGGAAATTCAGGGTGATTTTACCATAGAAATATAACTGGAATTTTAAGAAAAGAGATAAAAATCCTAAAGCAATCCTGTTAAACAGGTAAATAAATAGTGGAAAAGCAACAGTCTTTGTTTCTAGCCTTCTCACATTGTGCAGATCCCTGCATGATTTCCAGTCCAAATAAGTGAGTGCTTCACAGTTGATAGAAGAGCTTTGTGCAAAACAATGTGAAAAGGCAGCCTAGTAGGAGAATAAGAAAGCATATTGTTTGCTGTAATCTTGGACAATTTGAGGTTAAATAGAAGAACTCCTCTTCTTCATTTATAGCTGAGAAAAAAAAAGGGGGGGGAGAGTTAGTTAACAAGGGAATCTGCATGCAAATTCTTTCAACAATACTTAGTAATTTCCTCCAAGCTCCTCTGGAAGTACTTAACTAAAATAGTAAGTGAAGTAGTGCAGAAGCCAACTGCTGATGTATTCTCAGAGGAGAGGTGCAAATGGGACCCATCCAGGGCCTTTGAAACCAACTAATGGTAACTTATCAGCATTAATCACACCACAATCAAAAGTAAATACAAATCACTAGTTAAAGCATTGCTAATAAAATGGATTGTACTTCTTGGCCCTTTTGTCCCAGGTAAGGAAAACAGAAAACAAAATGAGATTAACACTTATAATTTAAATATGTTGACAAGACTCCATCAAATATTGTAGTGGAACTCATCAGCAATTATACACATTCCTCACATGATTACTGGAGGATTTAGATTAAGAAAAGTGGCGCTAGACAAATGGCTTACAAAAAATTCTATATAATGAGAACATTTTTGCTTACATTTAAAAATGGCAACATACGTTGACTAGACATTCCTACAGATTGTTTCATATAAGAGATGATTTGAGATAGCCAGTTTGGTGCAGTGGGGTAAGGCACCAGGCTAGAAACCAGGAGACCGGGAGTTCTAGTTTGGGCTTAGGCATGAAGCCAGCTGGGTGATCGTGGGGCAATCATTCTCTCTCAGCCCAAGGAAGCAGGCAGTGACAAAACACTTCTGAAATCGTGCCAAGCAAACTGCAGGGACTGGTCCAGGCAGTCACCAGGAATCAACACTGATGTAAAGATAGGAAGGAAGGGAGGGAGGGAGGGAAATATGATTTGGGAGGTTTATTGCTTGACCTAATATCTGCCTGAATTGACCATCTGACTGCTAATACAAAATTAAATGATCACATTATATAAAATAGCATTAGGTCAAGTGTGGTAAGTATGAGATGAAAACACTTATGTAAAGTCTATATAAAGAATATATTTCTGCTAATGCAAAGTATTCCAAATCCATTAAAAAGCCTTTGATAAATCTAGCTGCCATCTAAATTCCAATCACCATATAGGTGCAAACTAGTACAATAAGATATATAAAGTGAAATATTTTGTGCAACTGTGCCATAATTATGATTAATAATTTACAACTTTCAAGGCTGCCTAAAGAAAGCCAGTGATTTGCAAAGGTTATGCACTTATTGCAGTATAGAAAATACAGTAAATAAACCCTCTTTTATTCTTAGCAACATAATCCTATCTATGGGATTATCAACTCCACCCTGTCCCTCCCAGCATGCAAGACTTCTGTGCTGTAACAGCTGCAGCAGAGACAGAAAAATGAAGAAGTTCTCTTGCTTCTGCTTCATCTACTGAATGGCTGCTTGTAATAATGTTTGTAAAGGTAGATTAGGAAAAAAAAATGGCTGCTTTTTAAGCCACAATTGCCAAGGAATATCTGGAAATACAGTTCTGTCACCCCAATTCTGTAGAGAAAGTTAATTCTTCCTAAGGGCTTTTTGCAGACAACCAGTGTGGTGTAGTGGTTAAGGCACCAGGCTAGAAACCAGGAGACTGTGAGTTCTAGTCCTGCCTTAGGCACGAAGCCAGCTAGGAAGCAGGCAATGGAAAGCAACTTTTGGAATTTTGCCAAGAAAACTGCAGGAATTTGTTCAGGAAATCACCAAAATTGACTTGAGGGTACCAACAAAAAAAAAAAAAAAAAGGCTTTTTCTACTCCTTCCCCACCCCCCTCCTGCCCTGGGCTGATGCATGTTTGGGAATGCACAGTAAAAATAGAAAAATCACAAAATTAGTGCACCTTTTACATATAAAAAGGTAGACAAGAGTACAGCTAGTTCCTTTTCAAACCTAATTGTTCAATGTACAATGAAAAGACAATAAGCTATTTGAATAAGAGAGATATATTGTATAAGCCACCTTTAAAAAACAATGGGTATTCAAAACCTGAAGGGACCATTATGATAATCTAATCTGAATTACAGATTCCAAGACATAATTCTCTCCCAGCCTGTTGTTTCCTGAAACTGCTTTCTACATTTTGGAAATAGAAGTCAGAAGATAAAGTATGCATGTAGACAAGAAACCTTGGATAGCTTCTCTCAAGTACTCATCTAAAGTATGTATGTGTGTGGGGGGAGGGGGGTTAAGGCCATTGGGATGAGTGGCTCTAAAATTCTCAATCCTAGGCCACCAACTATGAATCATAGTCCACAACATCTGAAAGGTGCTTTCTTGCCCACGCCTGATCTAGAAGGCCTGGCTATTCTAAAACTGGAGAGGAGAAAAAAAATCTCTGATAGAGACAAATGCTATGACATTTGAGAAAGCATTTCAGATGAAGTGGATATAGGACAAAGCACGACATCAACAAACTCTCAGCAACCATATTTGGACTTTAACTCAGTGAAGAAATTTAACATTTCAGAGTAGCCCCTAATCATTCATGTAATAGTTCCTTTAGTATTTCGTAATGAAAAGTACGAGTCTGACATTTAAATAACCTAAACTACACTGCAGAGTAATTTATGCCATTATAAATGTGTTCATGTTTCAGATATCATAAGAGTATTGATTCTTTTTTGCATCAACAACTGTAGGCATATTTTCCCCCAGTGATGCTTCTTCTCCTTACCACAGTTTTGTCTTTGTTCAGATAAACAGTGAAGAATGCCATAACCACATCGACATAGCTGACAACCTTTCCATATCCATTCTCCATGCACGAATGGGCCACAGTTGCTGCCAATGACAAATCAGAAGATTCAACATTATTTCCATGTTTAATTGACAAACCAAAATCACCAAAATGTATACCTTCTTTACCTTTTCCGTTCATCGTGCTCACAGTATCTGCCAATAAAGTGTTTGGGACATGCACAGAAACTGCCCAGGATACAGGTTCCTCCATTTTCACAGCAGTGCCGGTTCAGGGTTCGACCTGAAAATGAATAGTCCATAGTTGACAAAGAAACTGACTTCTTTGAACCTTCTTTCTCACTTGCTTTGCGAAGTCTCCCTAGCTGCCAAAGGCCTGGTTTTATTGGCCTTAAGGGGACAATAAAATTAGCTGCCTGTTAAGAGTGTTTGTTCAGTTAAGCCCAGATTGTTTAGATAAGGATTAAAAGCAAACTGCTAGGGATTATTGCATGGCCAAACACTACCCCATGACTTCTACTACAGAAGCTTGCGTGTCAAACTGCATATTTCACTCTAGCAGAAGATGATCATACTCACTCTTCAAAGTAGCAGTATTGATATTTACCCAAAGAAAGAAAACCAGAATTTTATCATCGTCTCTTGCTAAATGTGCAAAGATTATCACATTATTTTAGCTAAACTATACACAGTGTTTTCAAATAAAATTAAATATATATTCATGCACTAACTATAATAAATCTCTTATCCCGCAACCTACCCATCTCTCCTAATTTGCTTGGCAGAAAGGGTTATTTCAAATGTGACTGTAGAGCTGATGAGTATTTTTTTAAGGTCAGTCCTGGATACAGGGGGATCAACATTTCCCAGATGTAACTGCAATTGGGTCTTACTTTTTTGTCACAGCTCATTACAGATATGGTGCCAGAAAAGTACAATAATTTGTCACCCCATTAGATTTCCAAGTGAAGAAACGTATGAACTGGCCACGGTTATAATCCTAAGCATAACATGATATCAGAAGATCTCAGGGACCCTAAACATATAGAGAATAAACTGCTTACAGAGTAGCTTCTGTGTATTAAAAAAAATACACCACTGACTCAGTAGAATCTAATTTAGTGTACATAGGATTGCAGCTTATAGCACAAGCCTTAGCAATATTATTTACACAGGTTTCATAAGATTTTGGCCAACTCCCAATTAAATGTAAAGACAATTACACAGGATTATAATTGAACTGCATAAATTCTACTAATCAAAAGACAGCACAGAATCCTATTTTGTTGGGAGCTCGGCAGTATATAAATTGTGTAATTTAAAAAATCTCATTCTGCCTTGCCTATTGTTTAGGGTAAGTAAGAAGCTGTGACAACAGATTTCCCAATGGACACACTCACAATTGTTCATGTGTATCATTTTTATTGCATCTTTTCTGCAAAGAGCAAAAGATACCTTTTATCCTTACAGCATTCCTGGGAGGTGGACAAAGGTAAAACAGGATGCTTATTCCAAAAGCATCATGTCTGCAAGCTTATGCCTAGAATTAAGAGTCTTACAAAATGATTATGTATAGGATTGTGCTAATAAATTTCATGGCAGAGCAAGGATTTAAACCCAGGCCTCTCTCTGCTAAGTTCATGTTAATACTATGTCAGCTGATAGCGTTACAGGCATTTGGTAGGAGAAATCAGTTGTTGTTATAATAAATTCAGATACCAAGATTTAGGCAGCACGTAAGCATAAAGAAAGTAACTTACTCTGTGTTAGGCCAGTGAAAGGTACAATTGGCTTAGAGTTCATCTGCTTTTTGTACTCAGAGCTCTGATTCATAACATTGAAGACTTTTAATGTGGTGGCTTGCTCTTTTGCGCTGTGCTTTTGAATGATGGCATCCATATTTCCTTCAGTGTCATGAGTGTCATCTTGTTTTCTAAGGCCTGGTGGGATGCAAAGAAAGAAGAGTGTAAGGGAGTGCACTATTTTACAGAGAGTAAAATTGGAACCGAGTAATGGGAAAATTCCTCACCTTCTCCAAAATTAATATTCTGCAAAACCAGAGTTATTGTTAAAATAAACCTGGAGAGGCAAAGCACAGACAGACATGAGTTCAGTATGGAAAAAGGTGGATGCAAGAAAAAGGTCATTCAGTCTACTCAAAAAACAACGACTACTACAGAATTCAGTAAGTTTTACTACTGGATAATTCTATTTAGGAAGGCAGACTTAATCACAGACAAACGAGTGAGCAATGCAATGCTAAACACACTTAGGACAAAGTAAAGTAAAGCCAAACTGAATTGTCTGAGACTTCCTTCTAAGCAGACCAACACAATCCTAGGGTATGGATGAGCCACTACAGCATGAAACTTTATTATTCACAGCTATAAGATCCCAGCTAAATAGTTCTATTCTTGTTCTTATTGTCACTGAGATAATTGCTTCAAAATCACATTTGTAGCCTTGTTAACAAAGCAAAGCACTATATTATAAAAAAGGGCAATAGTCCCAATGTTCTGGAAATTATATTTTACTTTCACTGGAACCAAAATGTGCAAAATGTTATATATCTTGCTTCTACGTGGATTACGATTTTATCTTTGGGTATGTAAAGATAGAAGGTGCATGACGGAATGCGACTTGATTGTCGAGTATAACAATCCAAGCTTACCTGGTATTTTGCCTCCAATACATTTTCTTACGATTCTTCTCTTTCAAGCTCACTTCAGTTCTAATGCTGTTTCCAAGTAAGGTGTGGTTCAGACTCCAAATAGGAGCAGCTGCTTCACACAGATAGATAAAGAAATGGCAGAGGACTAATAAAAAAAGGAAGAAACTTTTCCAGCTATGTCTCGTTTCCTCCAGGAGCACATGGCTTCTAGAAGCTCTTCTGTGGGCAGATTTCCAGAGAGGCATAGTCCATTCTAAAGTTGGTTAGTTCCTACTCCTCCCCTCACATCCATAAACACATCTTGCTGGGGGAGGAGCAATCTTTCACAAGCCCAGCAGGAGGTAGAGCTGAACGCTCCCAAGGCGTCCTCTAGCATTCGTCTTCAACTAGTAGGTTGGTATTGATAAATTGCCCTATTTTACAATCTGAAAGAGGAATGGGCCACTAGCTGTGCCAATAGCATTTCATTCTTGCTCGCTTTGAGTTTTTAAGAGAGGGCGATGACGATCAGTGCGAAGGAGGATAAAAGGATTCTGCACTTTTAATTGTGGAATATTAGACGGAATTCTAGGCAGGGTGCAGTTTGCCACGCAAAGAAGGGGGAAATGGTCTTTTCTGTGTCTTTGTAAAAGATTCTTTGCAACTGGTTATCATAGAGATGCAGAAACTTATGCCAGAAACAGATTCCAGATATGAGAATAAAATATGGCCTTCTGTTGGTCATAAATCTGAAAAAGGTGACATGCTTCTCATAAAAGAAAAAAAGTGGCTTACAAATGATTATTTAGCCATCTGTTTTTATCTTAATAAAAAGCAGTTTGGCTTGTGGCTTGTCTTTTAAAAGAAGCTGCATAATGGAGCATAAAATACAGTTATGCCTCTATACTTTTTCTCCACTTAAGTAAGGTACCGCAGAAATTGAACTGATCCTGCTCTACAGCAGAAAAGCTCAGAGAACTGCCTGGCTCCTGGATTGAAAGAATATTTGAAGAGGGCTGTTGAATGCCTGACTTAGCTTTCCCACTGATATGAATTGCATTGCACCCTCAGCTTTTCATTTTGCTTGGTGTAGGAAAACATTTAATAGATTTATTTATACACTCCCCCATGCAAAGAGAATCCTTGGCAAATCTATGTCTTCTCTTCCTCAGAAGAACTTTATGGTACATTGATGTGTGCATGCCCACAGAGCTCTTTTATGTGTCACCCAAAGGGGTTTTCAGCTAGGTTGAAGTGCTATCCAGAAAACTATATGGACATGAAATTTACTATCCTTCCTCTATTGTTTCAAATCACTGAGCCTCTTGACATCTTGAGATTGCCTTTGGACTATTCCAGAATAAGGGAGAAACAGCTAAAGAAGACTTCAGGAAGAAAATGTGCAGAGGACTGGACTAGGACTGGAGAGACTGAAGTTCAAGTTGCCCCTCAGCCATGGCCAATTTTGGACCAATCAATCAAGAACAACCTCATGAGATTCCTATGTAGGCCATCTTGAGTTCCTGGAGAAAGTGTATGATCAAAATTTAACACATGTCATGGAAAAACAGCAGAGCATGTTGTTTTTACAGGTGTGGAAGTGCTCTAAGGCTTTATTCTACTTGTGATTGAAAAATCAAGCTGCCATTTAAGATACAGATACAAACTTTGTCCAATCTCATGTATTTCAGTAGCTTTACAGTTCAGCTTCATGTATCCTTAGTTTATCTCAGGAAAACTGGGAGTGGGAACAAAGAGACTGGGCATCTTTTCAATAGGAACGACTTTCCTGTAGTAAGGTTCTCTCTGATGAATCATACTTGATGCATCTCTACATGGCATAGCGCTTCCCCCAAATTCCTAAAATAATCACCATCTGAAAGATTCTATTCTGGTTAAGTCCCCTAAAGAGAACCCAGAAGAGCTAATAGTTAGACCCACTGAACTGAGGGATAAAGAACTCCATGGGAACAACTCACATATATGAGTATAGCAGTGATTTAGAGACGGAACACATGGAAATGATTCGCCCAGAGTGTACAGTTATGTTCTTCCAAGTCTTCTTTATTCAAAGAAAATAACCAGATATTCTCCGCATCAACACAATTCAGGCTGTGATACGCCTACAAAAAACAACAACAACAAAAGGAATAAAATGCATTATTAATTAACACAGGGAAAAAACCCTACAAGTTACAGAAAGATACATTCCAACATAGCTAATATTTTAAATGCCTGAAAAAAGAAATATGCTTGGTTGGTTTTAAAATAGTAAGGTAAGTGTTAGGTACAGCCAGTTTGGGGAGTGGGGGCAGTTGTAACGGTGAAAACACCACAATAGATTTTTACTGTATGAATGCAAATTGGATACTGCAACAAAGATACAGATCCCATTAGTTCAGATATTTTACAAAATGACACATTTGTTTTTGTAATTTGGTAATGCAAAACATGTAAATATTTATTCAGTTCTTTGAGGATCTCAGGTTTTGGTTGTTGTGATAAGATAAACTTAAATCCATTTTAGTTTTGTTTAATAAGCCATTCTAGCCTCAGTTCTCTGCCCTCTGAAATAAAAATAAGATTGAATCACTTTATATTGAATTTGGGAGAATTGGATAAGATAATTGGCACAATTTCATTGTTAAAGAAGGAATCATGTCAGCTTTTTGCAACAAAACAATGAAATCTTGTAATACTTTGAAGGTTAATGAATATGACATATGATATATATTCCCCTGAGCTCCCTCATTTTCCAGAAGAATTTTATGCTCAATTGGTAGCTAAATATGCTTAAAGTGGAATAACAATCACCAGTGAGATTAGATGGCAATGGAATGTATAATGTAGCCTATGGTACTAAGGATGCAATGCTAGAAGCACCAACGTTTTGGAAATAACGACCATTTGAATGCACTGTTCACATTTTCCTGGCTACATGGATCTGCCAATAAATCAGTGAAATCATGAACTAATGAAATGGACTGTAGTACAGTGGGTTCTAGCCGTTTCCTTTACGTGGACCACTGTGGTATCATTGAAAACTCACAAGGAGCACCATGTAAGCCAGAGGATGGTAATTTGGTGTTCATATGTGCTGATATGACATATAGTACTTGACAGCTCTCCAGGTGGCAATTACAAGACCACAACATTCAAACAAACAAAGAAACAGCATTAAAATGACCAACATGTTTTTAGACTGCCAAATCTTGCAGGATAGATGATGATATAATTATAACCATTTGCTAGATATATATCTGCCTTCACCACGGAGCATTTCCTATATGTTCAGCAGTCATGAACCTTGAGTTTGGCACCACTGCTTACTCCTTAAAAAATATGCAATAAACTTTTTATTTTAGTCTTTGCGGGCTAAAAGACAGCTAGTTTTACATTGTTAGAAGTTTTATAGAACAGGTATTTTATGTAATCTGACTCATAAGAAAGCCCACTGAGTCCAAATGAACTTATTTTGAGTTAACTATATATTATCTTAGTAACAAACTTTCTTTATAATGTAGGGATGTAATAATAATAATAAAAAAATTGATAGCACGTTTCTTTAAATAATTACTAATAGATGCTATCTTCCACCATGCCTGTTGACATCTGTTGTAGAATATAATGCTGTAGTATTTCATAAAAGGGAATTTAAGAAAAGAATTATTAATATATACTAATGTACATTATTTGAGAATGAATTCCATTTAAATTGTGGGTCAAATATCTAAAGGATTCATAGGATTGGGAAGCATAATTTATATAAATTAGAAAGATGTTCATGAATAAACATGTTTAGGATTGGTGTACAATTCTTAAATTATATTCTGCTTAAACTTTCATACATCTGTGTAATTGCCTCTCACTAAGATGTGTTGATCATCCTTTCTAACCATTGAGTGATCATTTCAGTGAGAGAGGTGAATGCATTTTATAAGCACAGGAAATCTGAGTTAGGCACAAGAACCTTTCCAATTGGGGTTCTTATCCCATGATAAGGACTATTGCTATTAGACATACTGGCTGAAGCACAATATTGTTGAGGGAGTTTGGCCAGGTCCATGTAGTCCTACTTCTTAATGCCTGAAGATAGCTTCTGTTAGTTTGCTATCTGTCATCTTAAGAAATATAAGAACTGAGCTCTCTTCAGCATCCAAGATATGCATTTGCCCTTCATCATAAACTGAAGAGGCAAAGCAGATGCCAAGCCAGAATACTTATTTGTTTCAGAAAATGTAATCTTTCTTTAAATGCCATTTCTGAGATGGATATATTTCTAATGCAGACCTTGACTCTATGTCAGAAGCAGAGAGAGACAATGTCAGAAATATGAATGAAATGTCACACTTCATGCCATTTGCTTAAGATCAGAAGTCTGTCTTAAGTGAAAGATCTAATGGTTCAGGCAACTGTAAATCAACTGAGAAATCTTTCTCAGCTTCATGCCATGTGTCTTTTTTTGTTTTCACCCACAAGAGGGAGTAGGCAGTGTGGCAACAGATCTACTTTCTTTCCCTGTCCTGGAGGGAGTTTGCCATTAGAAATGCTGAATGGCCTCAGATGTTTGATGTCAAGAAAGGTCCATCAGAAAACAATTCTACAGGCCCCAAAGCTGACAGGCACAGTAATGATATGCCCCTTCCTCATCCTTCACTTTTATCAGTCCTCCAAAACAAGATAAGATTGGAAACTCAACTTAGAACTTACCCTAGAAATGTCATTCTGTTTACAACAGAGGACCATTGCAACATTCAACAAGGCAAAATGTCACTCCCCTTTGTTTTGCAGTAGCTTAAGGGACTTCAGATTGTCTGATGAAAATATTTAAAGGTAGAATTTCTAGTTGTTGAATTAATCTTTGAATACTACTAATGTTCACCTACACTGCAATTATTACCGAAAAGAAATCTTCCATGTCAACTTGTCTGTGCTTTCATCAGATATAGGGAAATTGTGATCCTCCAGGCATAATAATTCCCTCTGGTTTTACCCAGCATAATCAGTGGTGAGGGATTATAGTGTTGCAAAATTTAGGGGACCGCTGTTTCTCCAGTGCTTGTCTACATTGACTTGCTGAGGTCTCTCTCAAGTGCATTTATCAGATATGGAATTGTTGGCCATAGGCAAAACAGCCTATTGAGTTGCGATGTCAGTGTTCTAGTTAAGGTATATCTTGCCCAAGAAAGGCAGCATAGTCCATTTTATTTCTTTTTTAGAAATCAGATTTTTACAATCTGATGCCTTTTGCATGCATTGAGACTACCAGAAATTTAAGATGCATGAGTAATTTCAAGCAGCCACAGAAAATTACTTTAGGGATCATCTCCAAATCACAATACTTGTTAAAAATGAAAATCAGCTGTTCTAAAAACTCTTATGAAACACAATTACTTATTCACACAATTGTTATAAGAAGCAACTTCAAAGATTGTTAACACACCTGCTTCTAGGGGTCAGCTTGAAATAGGCAAACCAACAAAACATATTAAAGCAGAAATTCTACCCAGTTAACTTGTTTTTTCTCTCTAAACTTTGAAACTTTTCTCTCTAAACTTTGGAACGTTGTAGCTTATTTTTCCTCCCAATTAATCCAAGAATCATATTACATTTGTATTTTTAATTAACTGTAAACTACCTTGGAATCTTTTAGATAAAGGGTGAGTATAAAAGTGTTTACAGTAAAGTAATAAACAAAAATGAGCCAACAATCATGGCTTTGAGTATTGCTCGGATGTTCTATGACCATACATTGATAAAAAGTTGTAAAATGCTTGATGTGTTCTCACTGCTCCTGTATTCTCAATAATGCCTTGTAAGCACGAACTACAGATGTGGACATGCTCGGTTCATGAGATAGGAAGAGTCCCCTCTTATTACTGCATTAAAAAGAATGTAAGACAGCTGGTACAAAACCAACATGGTTCAAATGAAGATAAAAATACAGTATAAAACCCAACATATCACAAGGGTTAAAACAATGCATTTCTAAAAGCAACTGATCCAAAAGTAAAAGGTTGTAAATCATAGTTTTGTTCATCCTCTACTTTTAGCTGGATAATAACAGGCTTTTCTCCTAATAGGTTTCTTGGTAGTGAAGAGTTATAACCTGGACGTGAAGCTGTTTTCATAGATTAGGATTTTGGAAGTGAAGCTGCTGGGAATAGGGGATTCTTGAACAGAGATGAGAACCAGGAGAAAGAAATCTTAGCATGAACAAGGGAATTGCAAAACTTGAAATACTTTGGAAAATATTTAGGAAAACCCATTTTCACAAAATAACAGTAACAGTTCAGTGTCATACAATGTTAGATACTGTTGGAGGGGACAAGAGAATGGAAGAATGGAATACTTTTGAAAATGACATGGTGGCCTTTCTGGAAAACCAAATGGAATTTTGTTGAAAATCTCACTAAGCTTTTTCTGTTGTCTCTGACCTGTGACTTAAATCTTGAAGAAGAGCAGCTACTATTAAGTTTAGCTAGCTACTTCACTGATGAAAAAGGATGTGGAACAGATAATTTTGCTGAATTTCAATTTCCATCATTGTGGACTATTAACCATGCAGCTGATGGATCTATGGATTCCAAACCTCTAAAATTACCCAATTTTAGCCAATTTAATTATTAAATTAAATTGATGTATGGGAGGGTATGCAGGGTAGTGACCTTTCTTTGGGCCTCCTATAATTTAAACATTACATTCTCAAATCTCTAACATTTGGATAATACCCAAGCAGAAATAAAGAGCGAATTCAGAAGCTGTTTCTAAAAAAAAAAAAAAAAGCAGTAAGGTTTACTACAGGTAGAATAAATATTTTAAAATTTGGTGTGTTTTTAAGTTCCTTGGTGTTTTTAAATTTGTTTTTTCACCAATGAAATCACATGGTTTTGTAGATTAAATAATTTCAGTGGCTTTAAGCAGAGCCTGAGAATGTTGAATTCCTCAATGGGCTGAATGAAGGGCAAGGAGGAGGCAAGGAAAGGCAAAGGAAGTCAACCTGAAGACAGCAATTTAGTTATTTACCACTCTCAAATCAGGCTGAAGGCTGCAGATAAATGGAATTGTCTTTGTCAGCCTAAGTCTTTTCAGTATGCTGAAAGTTGTAAATTTGAAAACAAGATTAGAGGTGATGTACACAGGAGCAACAAAAGGATTTGGTAAGGATCTATTCAGAGAGAACCAGGTACTTAGAGAAAACTGCTAAAGAACATGTTAAGCTTTACTTGAGAATTATCTCTTAAAATTGCTTTTCCTCTTTCAGGATAGAGGAACTGCCTGAAGGCTAGCACATGTAAGAGAAAGTGATCTGTATCACCTTGATCAAGATTTTAATTGTACTTATTAAATGGTAGGGAGTTTATTTTAATGGCTACACCAGCTAGATTTAGGGAACATAGCCAACCTGAAAAGAAGGGGGATGCTGTTGTCAAAGAAAAATATAGGTTCAAGTATTTGATTAACCAACAATATTTGCAGTTTGATCTTGTGCAAATTTATTATTGAACTGTCTTTAAATAATAGTAGCAATGATTGTGACTGCAGGGTGAAAATGGATTATGATGCATGTTCCATCAGCTTGATGAGATCTACATTGGCAGTGGACACTCAAGATCCTGGTAGCAAATCCTGCCTACCGACTTTCCTTCTGCTGATATTCTCCTGTCACTAATTTAAAGTATTCCCGAAACTACTATTAACCTGATAAGAAAAAAACAGCATAGGGAGAGGATTAAACTCCTCTTCTTCCAGAATTGCAGTATCAATGTGGTTTTTGAAGCAGGACAATCTCATCATTACAACATAATACAAGAGATGTAGCTCATGAACTTCCTGCATTATCTTTGGGTTGGCCTCAGGTCTCAGCTAGTGTGAATCAATGTGAATATCAGAGTGATTTTTAGTACTGTTCCTGCAGAAAATGGTGTTTCTGTTGTTCTGTATCCAACTTGATTGCCTTTCATCACTGGGGAAGGTAATACCCTATCTTAATCTTCCTAAGACTGATATCTTCCAGATGTGTTGAACTACCACTCCCATCATCCTGACTGAGCATGGTGATCACTGATCACCATCTTGGGTACCCAAAGGTAGGAACTGTGGTTTAACATTCCAGGATTGGAAGCTGTAATATGTTAGGACAATGTTTCTCAACCTCAGCAACTGTAAGATGTATAGGCTTCAGCTTCCAGAATTCCCCAGCTAGCATGGGATTCTGGGAGTTGAAATTCACATACCTTACAGTTGCTGAGGTTGAGAAACACTAGGTTAGGGAATAATAACTTCCTGTGAAGCAAGAGGAGTAATAACTGTTATGCTGGCCTTCCAGTCCATAAGGCCATATTTTGCTGCACCTAATCTCCATTTACTTTCTCCAAGCGTAAAAAGAAAAGCAGATATCCTGCTCTATTCAACATAATTGCTTTGTGTTTCCATTTATTTTACGAATCTATTTGATAGATTCATACCTAATCTTTTCTCCAGGAGTTCAAAATGCAGTGGTACCTCGGGCCACGAACGCTTCTGTTCATGACCAATTCGGGTCACGAACAGCACCGTTTGCAAAATTTTGCTTCCGTTCGCGAACTCCGCATCGGGTGACGAACAGGATCCACGGCCATCTTCCCTGCTGACACATGTGGTCGTGCTTCCTGTAGGGAGGGGGACTCTCCCTCCAAACAATAACTGCCTCCCCACCCGCCTTCCTGTCCTCCACGCCTCAAGCAAGGTTAGTGTTCTCTCTTTTCATACTGTACTGTACTGTACTTTGTGTCATATTTTTGTGGTTTTTTAAAAAAAATACATATGGCTCAGAACGGATTAACCGTATTTACATTGAACCCTATGGGAAAATTTGATTCAGGTCGCGACCAAAATCGGTTGGTGACCAAATTCGTAGGGGTCAGAACAGATTAACCGTATTTACATTGAACCTTATGGGAACATTTGATTTGGGTTGCGACCAATTTGGGTCGCGACCAGAGTCGCGGAACGAATTAAGTTCGTGACCTGAGGTACCACTGTTCCTTATACAGGGATTTTGATCGCCCTTCATTTGACCCTCACAATAATAAAAAGAACAGTATCCTGTGAGAAAGGTTGGGCTGAGAAAAAGTGACAGTGAGTTTCCATGGCTAACGGTAGACTTGAACCTGGGTCTACCTCATCTTAATTCAAAAACTTAAGCACAACACTATGCTGGCTCTGATTTTATCTAGGGCCCAGTCTTCAGATATTGGGTTTTGTTTTTTCCAGTTTCTGCAGTCCCTCCAACTCCCAAGGCCAAAGCTTTCATGTTCTAAAGCAAAGTACTTCGATATGTTGTAAGAAACAACCAAGACAAGATATAAAACCGCTTCCAGATTCCACTACCGTCCCCCCTCCACGTACTTCTATCTTAAAGGGGGAAGTTTATAAAGTTACCCACAAATGATCAACATAACACCAACAGGCATAAATTCACCAGGATTTCCACATTGTTCAGCAAAGCCCTACAGCCCAAGCAGTCCTTGGGGGGAGAGAGAAATCCCTTTAAAAAACAACTTTAAAATTTATCCAGGAGGAGGAAAGTAAGGGGCATTTTTGTAGGAAAACAGTTGGTTTTCTTGTGGCTGTATGCAGAGTGACAGAATCAAAGGGTTTATTAGAAACATTTTGCTGCCTCCTTCCACCCACGTCAGACTGCATAGTACTTAGGGCCAGCTAATCCCTCTCTCTTTCTTTCTTTGACATTTAAAATTTGCTGTAGAGGTGGCACCCTCGCTATGTATAATGCAGTGATTCTCAGCCTTGGCAACTTTAAGATGTGGGAACTTCACCTCCCAGAATTCCCCAGCCAGCTGCGGAATTCTGGGAGGTGAAGTTCACACAACTTAAAGTTGCCAAGGTTGAGAAACACTGAAATAATGATAGTGCCAGACCTGCAGACTACAGGTAGTCCTTGCTTAATGGCCACTTGTTCGGTGACTCAAGTTACAACAGCACTGATCAACTGGTAGTTACAACCAGTCCTTGAAGTTATGGCCACTGCAGCACCCTGTGGTCACATGATCAAAATTTGGGCACTTGGTAGCCTGCCCATATTTATGACTGCAGCGTGTGCTTCAACTCCCCCCACCTGCCTATTTCCCCCTATCTCTGCCATTTTGGCTGCCCCGTACTCCATCACCCCTGCTGCCTCAGTCAGGCATGCCTAGTCAGCAGCGGGAGGAAGAAGATGGCAAAGGTCAGCTGGGAGTGGCGGGAGATGGGAGAGGTAGGCAGTGGTGGCGGAGTGCAGGGTGGCCAAAAGAACGGAGATGGGGGGGAGATAGGTGGGGGAAGTGGAGGTGAGCATGGCAGGGCAGGAAAAGTGTGAGGTCCTTGCTGAACGACTGCAGTTGGGATGTTGGAACTGCCATAGCTAAGTTGGTGTGTGATGTTTTGCCTAACAACTGCTACACTTAGCAATGGAAATTCCGGTCCCAATTAGGGTCATTAAGTGAGGACTACCTGTATTCTTTTCTACAGCACCCAGTGTAATCTGCACGCCGTCTTTTGTTCTTAAGAATCACAAACCAGTGGAAGCAGTACCTTTAATGATCTGGTGGCTCGCATGGCTAGGAACACACACATGTGTACACACTCCCAGCCACAACAGAATCCAGATTCCAAGCTCTTTGAGATTATTTCTGCCTCTTGCTTCAGCTTCAGCTTCCTACCACAAGCCCATAAATAAACAAATGTATTAAACATAGAAGATTGCTTTCATCAGGAGAGATCAACATGTTTGTTGTGTTTGTGTTAATTTTGCTGTGCTCTGCCAAAAAAAAAAAAAAAATTACTAAACAGTATTTGGGATTCTGCAGCTGTCCTTTTTTTCCTGCTGAGGGTCATAACATTCTTGACTGTCCCCCTTTCTCTTAGCTTTTAAAAATGCTATTAACTTTTAACAAGCAAATACTCTTCTGGTGCATATAGAGAGCCTACTTAACCCCACATGGCTGTGTGTAACCCTTTTTCCCTCTATTACTAACTGTAGGTACCTGATCATGACCTATCAGCTTTTAAAATAAGACAACGTGTCTCCACTGTCCTATTACTCTGTAAAGTGAGGACTTATGTTTCCTCTGTAAATTCTGAGACAGAATAGGAAGAGAAACAGAAAACAAGTAATGTGAATTGTTCAGGTTTCTTGGGATATCTTTGAAGACATTCCATTCTGGAAAATAAAAGCATTTTGAACTTGCTTTGGAAGTTAAAACAAAAGAAATGAGGACAAACAAGAGAAGCTGAAAGCTGTTGTAAGATAATAGGTGATTTTTAAAAAAATATCAGTTATGAAATGGGAGTGTCATCTGTCTCTTTCACAGTAGGTTTCTATGAATTAAAATATAGTTTCTGTTTTTGTTGCAAAATTGCTTTTCTAACATGATTTTTCCTTTTTTTAAAGAAAAATAAACCCCAGAAATGTCATTACCTATCATTTTCAGTTAGGTGTTTATGTTATTTGTGTAAGTTTGCTTATTTAATGAAAATGTCAAAAAATAAATTAAAGCTCCCATTTCTTACTGTAGAGGCTAGAAAGACAAGACAACAATATTCAGCATGCATATGAAATATAACCTTGTTGTTACTGAAAGTCATATTGTCAAGCAGACTCCTAAAATATGAGATTTTATGCTGAAGCCTTTCTCTCTAAACTTCGAATGTTGTACTCACACAATCTATTTCCTAATGAATCATCATGTTTGCCCACCACTCTGTTGTTCTATTCCTACTTCATTTTGGAGATTGGGTACTGCCCACATGTTAGTCCAGATTAGCATATCCCAACTGACACCCTCTAGATCTGCTTTTGGCCATGCTGGCTGGAAATTCTGAGAACTGCAGTCCAGATGCATTCAGAAGACAGTAAGCTGAGTCGGGCTGGCCTAAATTATATACACCAGCCATAGGAGCACTAGAATTCCCCAACTGTTCTATTTAGGGTCATGATTTATTCAGTAGCAGAAGTAGAAAATATCTCACCAAAGATCCCAATCTCCCTCTTTGTGGTATTTTATGCTGAGTTGGACCAGATGACCTTTCAAACAGAGGATGCTCAAAGTAGACTACCGCCCCTTATAGTTTGTCTAAGAGACAACAAGCTTTTCTGAAGTAGAGGATGTGACTGTCTTGGTCTGATGCTAGATTTCAGCACTTTCCCCTGACACATGTCTCTGCTTATGCCTTCCCTTGTAATACTCCCACCTCCACCTCCTGAGTAGAAGGTGGCCCCTTTTCCTTAGGCAGAAGGAAGAAGGACGTTAAAAAAAAATACACATTGGGGAAGGTAAAAGGATGAAGAGGTGGATCTTTAAGAAAGAGGTGGATCTTCATCTTTCTTTAAGAAGTTGGTGCTATGGATAGAATAGAAAGAATATGGCAGGAGTCTCATTCAGCCTAGAAATTCTTTACCTCTGTTTTAAGCAAGCAAATTTAAAGGAAACACATACTTAAAGGAAGAGGTGCAGAATCTGAATCCATTCACAGCTCCCGAGATATCCAAGAGTTGTGCATATCAACCCAGGTTGGCGTTATCATTTTTATTCAGCTTTTCTGTATTGACCCAGAAAATAATTGTATCTTATCATGTGGCATTCTCTGCATTTCTTTTTATTATCATCATTAAATCCATTTAATGATTGCCCCTCTGTTATGCTTCACCCTAGAAATATATTTTCATCATACAAGGTTTTATTCCTAAAGTACAAGAGAATGCAGTATGTTTTTCTTTATAATATTTTATTTGTTTTCATTTATAATACTAAAAGCCTTTGTATACGTATATACTCAGGTACTTCTGTAAACTAGTGAAAAGACAACCTTAATTTATTATTGGTACTTTACCCAATTAAAAAAGTAAAAAAAGTACATCCTTATATGCCATCTTCTATAGAGTACTGCATAGAATGCAAACATAATGGGGACTAAAATAAGCTTGTTGTCTATCATAGCCTCATCATAGCTTTGTCACATTTTCAAAATATAAGGCATTGTACTGGATTACTCCAGATATTGCCTTGCCAGAATTGAATCTGCCTGCTCTTGCCTGCCTGAGAACATTTCAGGAAAGCCTCTTAAGGGTCCCCCCTCTCTCTGAAATGAGGGGGACATGGATGAGATGGCAGGGCTTCTTAGTGGTAGCCTCCACATTTTGGAACTCTTTACTCCCAGAGGTCCATAAAGCTCTGTCCCTCATGGCTTTGAGAAGATCTTTAAATACAGGCTTTCAACCCTAGCTAAGTTTCATTGGTGTCTATCTTTCAAAGAGGGTTTATTTATTATTGTTGATTTACTGTTGTTTTATAATGTTGATCTATTTTATTGTTGCACAATCATTTTAACTACTTGCAACCCATCCAGAATCTTTTGGGCTGGATGGGCTATAAAAAATGGTAAAATAAACAAATAGATATAAATAAAAGATGTGGGGAGGGGCAAAAAAAAGGGGGGGGCTGCTGTTGTGGTCATAGTATCTTGAGTATTCAAGTCCAGTGCTATAAGCAAGTACTTGCAGCCCTTAATTGCTCAACTTTCCTGATCCTGTGGTTGCTGTCAGAGTTTGGAATCAACTTTGTGTCAACCATTTTCTGCAGAGGAAAAACTGCTAGGCTGTAAGTTCAGCTTCCCACTTAATAATATAAATATTTCATGCAAGATCTCCTGCTGAGAAGATCCAGCCCTTGACAGATCATCAGTGGCTTCCAAGTGTAGGTCAAATTATTTCGCAGAAGCAGACAACAGACTGCTTAAGGCAGACAACAGGGAGTTTTAAGAATACAATTTTAACATGCTATTTTCACAGGCCAATGCCGTTCACATGGATGGAAGGATGAAAATGGTGTCTGTGTCCACTCAGCCACCAATCTGAAGGATCCAATTCAATTATAAAGTGAATTTGGTCTCTTTAGCCTACAAGCTTAGTTTATTCACTTCCCACATTTCAGTTATTGCTTCTGGCATAGGTAGTCTATATTTCCATCCCCTTCAATTATGTATTTCAGCCCTGAATTGTAGGTATACCCCAGAAGCCATAGGGAAAAGTCAACATAGAGACTGACATTAAAAGCCAAGACCCCTAAGGTTCTGTAAATCCTTCTCTGCCTGCATGTGTAAATGTTTCTCCTTCCTCTTCCTCCCCCCCTCCCCCACCACCACCAAGTGAAGTTATTGCAGGAACAAGCATGCAGGGACAGCCAGAAGCAGCTTCTGAAGTTGTTCTGTCAGCATGGAAAAAGATGGAACTACCACTCCTTGATGCCCTGAAACTCCTCTTTGGAAGGACTGCACAGCAGTCCTGTACAAGCCTTGACTGGTGACATCTTGAAAAGCTGCTGAGTTTTTAAAAATATATAATTACAGTGGTACCTCGGGATATGAACTTAATGTATTCCGTGACTCTGGGCACATCCCGAGTTGGTCGTAACCCGACGCAAATTTCCCCATAGGGTTCAATGTAAATCCGGTTAATCCGTTCCGCCCTCCGAATTTTGTCGCACCCGAAGCAAATTTTCCCATAAGGTTCAATGTAATTACCGTTAATCCGTTCTGGCATCCGCGGACCACATGTCGGGCGGGAGAACGGCCAGGCGCGGCACGGCGCGGCGGGAGAACGGCCAGGCGCGGCACGGTGCGGCGGGAAAACGGCTGCGGACCACGTGTCAAGGCGGAAAAATGACCGTACCCCGAGGCGGAGTTTGCACATTGAGATAAATTTTTGCGGCCGGAGCTGGTTGTAACCCGAAAAGTTCATTAGTAGAGGCGTTCGTATCCCAAGGTACCACTGTAGTAGTAGGTAGAATTAAATTTGAAATTTCACAACAGTAATATCTACCGATATCTTTTCCCAGGAACTTCCCTTTATAATGCTATTCACAAAGAAGATTCCACAAAAGTCTTTCCTAATGTTAATTAAAATATCTGGCTTACTGGTCACCTTTACTATTTTCTGTCCAGGTTAGACCAGAAAGGATCTGATGAATAGCCTCTTGGTTGCCTCCTCGTCCTTCTGTTGCCACTGGGGGAAGTCAGAGAGAAGGCTTTCAGTGGTGATTTCCTTGCCCTCAACTCTGCCTCCCCATCTTGATTTTTTTTAAAAAATAGTGTTATTTCACTAATTCATAGGAAAAGACAAAAATGAGAGCTGTCAAGAATTAAAGCTTTTCCTCTTAAGGGGACAAACTGATATGGGCACAATTAAGAAATTACTACTCAGTACTACTTCTCTTGCTAGTACCAAACAGCCACCACACTTTGATGCCTCCCCCCAATTACTTGTAAAAAATACAGGTAAATAACAAAAACACCAGATTACTGCAAATTGATAATATGTGGATTTTGTGCAGGTATACACACACACACACACACACACACACACACACCCTAAGTATGAATATTCTATAGCAAATCAACTGTGGAAGGAGCAAGTATTGCATTCTTAACATGAAATATTCTGAGTTATATTTGCAAACCAAGTAAATTTGAGACAATGTGCATATGATAGTGAATAAGAATCCCAGTTACTGTAATTCATGTCATACGATTTATAAAAGTCATTCTCTTTGTTTGCACATAAAACCTGCTTGAATCTGTAGATTGGTTTGTATGGGTCCACAAAATTGGCCCTTCTAGCTGTTGCGTTGAGATACCACAGTGTTAAATGCACTACACTTTGGAGTAAGAAAACTCACTGGGGCCGAAGACATAAGCATAGATTGCTCAGTTAATGTCAAAACAAGTATTAGCAAAATCCCCATGGAGGAACCAAATTACATCTGATCTGGATCACTGTGGACTTAACCCCCAGTTTTTATCTGTGCTGGGTTGATATAAAGCCTGGAGCAAGATCAAGCAGAGAATTGTACAGGAAGTCCTCAAGTTACGATCAATTGTTCAACGACCATTCAAAGTTATGATGGCACTGAACGAGTGGTACTTACGACTGGTCCATGAGGTTCCAGCCACTGCAGCACCCCCACAGTCACGTGATCACAATTTGGGTGCTTGGCAACCGGCTTGGATTTGTGATGGTTGCGGCATCCTGTGGTCACATGATTGCCATTTGCAACCTTCCTTGCCAGCTTCCTACAAGCAAAGTCAATGGGGAAGCCGGCAGGGAAGGTCACAAGTCACTCTCACCACTTTTTTTCCTGAGGAGCCCCACTACAGAGTACAAGATCCCAGTCCATAGCACTCCTTAGAGCCTGCCCGCGGCCCTCACCAGCTTACTTGCAATCCCTGCTGGCTTGCCTGCAGCCCTTGCCAGCCCACTCATGCTCTCTAGCACCCATTCGCAGCATTTCCCCATATTTTATTCTCACTAAATATGTTTATCATATTCTTGCATACTCACATACAAAGGCACTAGCATGCTTTGATGGCACTGGTGGGGTGATTTAATCATATTCCCTACTGAAAGTGTTTACATGTATGTTCAGAAACCAACATTGAGACATTGGGTGTGTATTTCTGAAATGCCCTGTCTACCATTCTTAGAAGGTTGAGCTAATCTCCTCTCTGACCATAAATTATTCAGACTGGTCCCAGCAGGCAATTATGCCCTTCCTATTAATTATTGAGTATTATGAATACCCAGAAAACTGCCCAGGTATTGTGCTGAGGCAAAAGCTGTTAGAAGCCATTGGATCTGAACATAATCTAGGTATGCTTAATTTCTATACAAAAGGGATTTTTATGCTGGAAGTTTTGTATTTTAATTCTGGTTTTTAGGTCTATGAATATACATAGGGGATTCTTGTAATTGTGGCCATCGCAGTGTCCCTGCAGTCACATGATCACAATTTGGGCTCTTGGCAACTGGCTTGCAGTTACAACGTTGCAGCATCCCAGGGTCACGTGATTGCCATTTGAGACCTTCATTGCCGGCTTCTGACAAGCAAAGTCAGTGGGGAAACTGGCAGAAAGTTGCAAATAGCAATCACATGGCCTTGGGATGCTACAACAGCTGGGATCCACCTAACAATGGCAACTGGGACTGCCTAAACTGCTGTTGTAAGTCAGCACAATCACATGACGTCACACCTTATGACCACATTGCTTAGCGATGGAGTTCCTGGGCCAACTGGTAAGCGAGGACTACCTGTATATATACACAGACACACACACAAATGCAAAAAACACTTAGCATATATAAGAATATACTTAATGTGTCTTATTTGCCTTCTGCTTTGATTGCATCCAGAATCTTCTGATTATGCATCTGTTTTGATAGTACTTGCATTATTTCATCACTAAAAAGTAGGGAAAGGATTCTTAAAAACAAAAAAAGGAAGAATTTTATTAAAACCTCCTTTATTACATGCAGAAATCGCAGCTGATAAATCAGTTTTTAAAAGATACATGCTCTCTTGAACAGTGAATGTTGCCGCTAGTGAGTTGAGTTTTATTAGATAGTATTATCAATATAAATACTGTTGCCAATTAATCTTCTGTATAAGTAACTGCTAGTCATCTCACCATGATGTTATTCAGTTACAAAACAGGTAGTCCTTGCCTAATAACCACAATTGGGACTGGAAACAGTTGCTGAGTGAAGCGGTTGTTAAGTGAAACACCCACGTGACTGCTTCGTTCAACGACTGCAATCCAGGTATTCCTGGTTTCAGTCATTAAGCGATCTCCCAGGTTGTTAAGTGGACTGAGCGAAAGAGATGTCTGCTGAAGGATTTCAGCTCCATGCAGAGCTGAAATCCTCCAGCAGACAGCTCTTTCGTTCTGTCCTCTTTTCCTTCCTCTCTTTCAGTGGTGAACGGAGCACCTGAAGATTTGAGGTCCCTGGCTTTGCATCGCTGAAGTGGGAGGGGAGACCTCACAGCAGTGCGAAGGCAGGGACCTCAAATCCTTAAAATCTGAGCTCCGAAACTGCCTATCGGCGCATTCCCTCTGCTTGCAACCTACCCGTACATACATGACATTGGAAAGGGAATTCGTTTAGGACCAAATAAGTAAAAACTAACATGAGCACGTGGAAACAACGGTCACAACTTCTCAAACACATCCTTCTTGAACAAGCTGTAAGTTGGCACCCTCTCCCACTGTGCACAGCGGGCTTTTTCACTCAAAATTCTGGGATGGCCACTAGGAACCTGAAGAAGTGCTGAGCCATTGCTTAAAAGTTCCAGTACTTCTGGAGGAAGGGATAGGAAAAAGATCACATTATGAGATGTTTAAAAACCTCTTAGGGAACAAACAAACCCCCCCCACACACACACACACATACACATGCACGCACACAGAGCAGCAGGATTTTGATTTTGTAAGGGACACGCTATCCCCTCCCTGGCCAGCAAAACAGCAGAAGTAGATTAAAGCAAACACTCAGAGCTCCCCCATCAATGGTATTTCTCTTTTTTCCTGTCTCGAAGCCCTGCTGACTCCTGTCGCTCTGGCTGGTATTCCACCCGGTGTCATCTTTTCCTGTGAGTACCAGCTGAAGAGCCTAACAATCCTTTAGGGCTTCCTGCTGCTTCCCCCATTAACTTGATTAGTGAACTTTACTTTGATACAGAAAAACTCATCTTCCTTTATACCTCTTCTTCTTCTTTTTAAATTAAATTGCAGTGAAGTCAAGTTATCTATCCAGAGGAAAGGAAAAAGCAAGGAGACTGCCTGGCAAAATAGGTACTTGTCTATGGCAGTCTGTCCCAGTGACTGCATTCAGACATCTTTACTAAACTGTAGTTTGTTGAACCATGGTTTCTTGAATAGGTCACAGATTCAGACAAATCATGATCAATGAGCATACAACAACTTACTCAAAATCAGACAAACACATGATGGCTTAGTGTGATGTGTGATCCTAGTCAGTATGTGCTTTTTTTTCTTTTTCCAAATAATGTTACTGTATATTACTTTATAGTTATATTAAACAGAACTGGTGAGTGTCAGCAAAGGCTGAAGAGAAAACATTCAAGAGTTCAGCCTGTGATCGGTGGAAGATGGTGGCAAGCTGTATTTTTGTAATTGACCCCCCCCCATCAATCACTTCCTCAGGGCAGGAAACGAGTTGAATGCCATCCTACTCAGTGTCTGTAGGAAATTGGTTAGTTTTAGGAACAGTCCAGAGGTTTAGAATTTCCTTGTGTTTGAGTAAACCCTTCAATACTCAACAGAGGCTGGCAAGATAAAAAGGTTTGTTGTTTTTCTGTGCATCCAGCTTTATTTATTTTGGATCATGACCTATCTTATCTTATCTTATCTTATCTTATCTTATCTTATCTTATCTTATCTTATCTTATCTTATCTTATGCAGGACAGAACATGGCTTTATGTCAATCATAACATTGTTCAGTGACAGTGTTCTTATTACTAGTTTAATTTTATTCAATAGAGGAAGAAGGGCAATTTTTCTGGATGACCATTATTTAAGGAGGTATTTGATCTTGTAAAGTAGCACATTGATTCAAAACTCTGAAAGATGAAGTCCATAAACCAAACAAGAGCAGGAAATGTGCAACAAAGAACAACCCAAATGATTTGGGAGTGGAGCAGAAGATCCCTTTTGAGGAAAAACTGCAGTGTTTAGGTTTAGGGCAGTGTTGTCCAAACTTGGCCACTTTAAGGTGAGTGGACTTCAACACGCTGGCTGGGGAATTCTGGGAGTTGAAGTCCACTCACCTTAAAGTGGCCAAGTTTGGACAACACTGGTTTAGGGTTTGGCTTTTTGGCTTACAAAGAAGGAAAACAGTGGGGATGTGATTGAGACAAATATGATTGTACAGTATGATGTATGAGAACAGTGGATGGAGTTTTTCTTCTCATAATTTAGGTTCAAGTCGCCCACTGAAAGTAAATGGGGAGCTCACATGGGCATATTCAGTACCAATAATAAGAAATGCTTCTCTACTGAGTGTTAATCATGCTGTAGAATTAACTGCCATCAGATGTGATTATCAATCAAACTGGACAACTTCATGGCACTATCAAGACTGTAAATCTTGATGGCTGTATACTAGGTTCTGGGGAACAACATTGGAAGAGGACCCCTGTCTCTTCTCTTACTTGTGAGCTTCCTAGATGCATCAATTTGGTATTGTGAGATACAGAAATTCTGGATTAGGTAGCTAGGCCTTTTGTCTGATCTAATAAGACTCTTCTTATAATCCTATGATAGGAACTAATAGATCTGCTAAACCAGTTCAGTTTTTCTGGTGACAGTATTACAAGGGTTCTTCTTTTGATATAGTGCAGCCTAATTGTACATGTTAGTACAAATTCCAACAGAAACAAACCTCTAAAGTGAATGTGGCAGCTGCCTGACAGGAAAAAAGCTCAGACTAGATCTTTTCTTGCACATTAAAAAAGAACAAACTTGTCTGTTTAGAGAAAGATATTTTTGTACAAAATTTTCTTTAGGCAGAAAAATGGATTCTGGGACATCCCTTTGTGTTTTTATCTTGATTTTGGAAAAGAGATATGTGCAAAGTTACAAGCTTTCTTTCTTCCAAAATGCGCTGACATCAATTTTTCAGAATTTTATGTATATCTGTCTCTTTTTGATGTTGAGCTGAGCTGGCACTATTTCAGACTGTTTGAAATCAATATTTTTAGAACCATAGGAAGTTTTTAAAATTTATTTTAAATAGTGAAATGCAAAGACCAATAGCACCATCAGGGAACAAATACTGTATATATGGTTATACAGTAAAGAAGAAAAACCTAGATATATTATGGTGAGTCTTAGAAGTATAGAAAGTGTGAAGTTACCAAATGAGAGTCATTGAAGAAGCAGAGGAATCCTTTATTCGTTTTCAGTGTTGTTAATCTTCTTAAGGCCAGTAACAAAGGATAAATGCAGTTGTGTCATTAACAAAGCATGAAGTTCAAAGAGATTCTGCATTTGAAAGGGCCAAGTCCACCCCCTTGACCCCCCCCTCCTCTAACTTTACTGCATCCTCTTCCTTTTCTAGATGCTTTCCTGCTCAAGCTATTCAGAATATAATCATTTTGCTCAAATCAGAAAATGAATTGCAGTGTGCATAAACCTCTGGATTTTTGTCAAAAGTATGTAAGACCACTAGATGTCTGCTCAATGGGTCGGAGCCTTCCCAGCACCTACTGGCCAATTAAGACTGCTGCAGGTACATCCTACCCCCCCGCCCTCCACCCCCAATCTCTGGGCTCGCCCCTCTGTGAATACTTTCTCTGAAGCTGCATGAGATACTGGACACCTAGGTTTCTGTAGGGCCATCAGTCCACATAATGCCTAACCAGCATTTTCCAGGTCTTACTTGGGCTCACTGTAAATACAGGTATATTGGTCCTTTGAAAGTGTGTCTGTCTTGTGATGCACAGAAGGTCAATTTAAACCAGGGAAGAGATATGTGTTGCTAGCTTTTTCAGTACCGGATGCATTCCAGGGTTCTTGCTGCTTCTGCACCAAGGGATCTTGTATGGCTGTACTTTTTACTATTTTTGTTCTTTTTATTATCCCTGAGGACTTGTACAAAAGTGCTACAGTGACTGGGCAATGCTCCCAGGACCTGTCTCTTGCAGCTGCAGTTTTGTACATCTGTGCATGGTTATATATGTTTCCCCGGTGATGGGAGAAGGCACCCTTTTACCCACTCCCTTTCAGCACTGGCAGCACTAGGTTCCATGGAGATGATGGTTAACTATTATGTGTGGACCAATCCCAATTGTGCAAGTCCAGAAATCCATTCTAGTCAGGCATTCTCCATGGGTGTCCAGTGGCTACTTCTGGGTACTACCAGTCATGATCTTGGTCAGTTGTGTGTGCACTGCCATTCCCTTGTAGCACTATTCAGGGACAGAGCTCAGCTACTGATTGTTCTCTCCTCTTTCACCCATTTCCCCTTCTTGTGCCTTTTATTTGTCACTGCTATAAGTTTGCATTTGTGGCAAATATATACCAGGTTGTTTTCAGACAGGAAGACAAATATGTCAGATGCACCACAGGACAAAATTATAGGCAATTGCCACAAGACTGTCAACCAGTTTCATTACTTCATTCCAGTATTAGGAGACATTTTGCCATTTTAATTAGAAGTTAAGTATAGCCTATTCAATTTATACTTTAGAACCATTTAGCCAAATTCAAAGCCTTGAATCTCAGCTGAACATGTAGCCCTGTTTTAGTACTGTCATGCTATCTCTTAATTTTTTTCTCCAAATCTTTCTTAAAAAGATACTTAAACAACTTAAGTTATTTCTCAATTATTGATCACTTCAACTATAAACTTTAAAAAATCACCATTCACCTCAGTAAGAAAGCATTAATGACAAAACAAACAGAAAGTTTAAGAATTTGTACTATATCTAAGTACAAATAATATATTAGTTATATCAGCTAAATATTTATCTAGTTTTTCCCTTTAGTTGTAAACCTGATAGCAGCAATTTTTTGGTTATTCTGAATGGCATTCTGAATGTGTTTCAAATGGAAGAGAAGGGTATATGCTGCAGAGAAATGGCTAATCATTTAATTTCTCTGTGTGGAATGTAAGTTACAATATCTGAAACCTAATAAAGGAGTTACATGTTACATTAGCCATTTATATCATTGGATTCAGTCATACCTTTAAAAAATGACAGTTTTATTAGTTTTGCTTTATAGACTATTGCTAAACTTGTGTCTTTAATAATTTATGAAATAAAGTACATCTAGAATTTAATGCATTTTATATAGCGTATATATGTCCATATAAGACTCATCCTCATTTCCCAAAACCAAAAGCCTGAATTTTTACAGTTCTTTTTCATATTAAAAAAACAAAAACCTTTATCTTGGCTCATTTTTCTTTTGTATTTTTTCTTTAGCTTTACTGTCCCCTAATTAAATTGTATTAGTCTGAAATCAAGTAAAATTGAACTTATTTTTCCCAATGAAATCCATTTTTGTATTGAGCTATCTTTTTTATATAATGAATGCTGAGAAAATGAATATATTGATAATTCTCCTTATCTACAGTGGCCAAATACCCCATTTTGCAGAATACAGTACTCAGTCTGAAGATAGCTCTGCTTGAAGAATTGTTAGCAAATTCCTTCCTTGAACTGTCAGAGAATTTTTTAGGACATTGTCAGTTTCACTTTCAAATTAAAAGTTTCAAGACATTTTCAAAGTCTTCAGATATTGTGTTCTCGTATGTCCATAGAGAGTTCCAATGGTTCTTCCTTTCTTTTCAAGGGAAACATGTTTCATAGAGTTGGAAGGCATTCCTGAGGTCGTCCATGCAGAATCCACTACAGCAGCATTTCTCAACCTGTAACTTTGTGACATATGGACCTGAACTCCCAGAATTCACCAGCCAATATGGCCATTGCTAAAGATTCCGGGAGTCGTATTCCACACATCTCAATGTTGTGAGGTTGGGAAATGCTGCTCTAGAATATCTCTGACAGATGACCTACCAGCCTGTTTGAAAACTTCTAGTAAAGGAGAATTCACCACTTCTTGTGACAGCCTGTTCCACTGGCTGACAGCCTGTATCATCAGGAATGTCTTCCTAATGACTAGTCTGAACATCCTTCCTTGTAGTTTTAAGTGACTGGTTCTCTCAGGCAATAGAGAATAGATCTACTTCCTCTTCTGAAAAAGGACAATCATTCAGATATTTGAGGATTGCTATTTATCTCTGCTCAGTTATCTCTTCTGTAAGCTGAACATACTCAGATCCTTTAATGTTCCTCATAGGACTTGGTTACCAGAACCTTCACCATTTTGGTAGACCTCCTTTGAACTTGTTCCAATTTGTCACCATCCTTTCTGAGCTATGGTGTCCCAAAGTGAATACAGTACTACAAGTATGATAAGACCAGGGCAGAGTAGGATGGGGCAATTACTTCCCAAGATCTGGACTCCATGGTCCTTTAATTCATTACAAAATAGCATTTTACTTTTGAGTGCCTGCATCATACTGCTGGCTCATGTTTAAATTGTGAACATCAAGGACTCAGAGCCTATGCACATGTACTTCTACCAGACCTAGTTTACCCCATCCTATACTTGTACCTTTTTATCTTTAATTTTTCCTACCCAGATGCAGAACTTTATATTTCTCCCTGTTAAATCCCACCCTATTCATTTCAGGCCACTGCTCCAACCTGTATAGGTCTTTTTCAAAACTGTCTCTCTCCTCTAAAATATTAGCTACCCATCCCAGTTTTGTGTCACCTGCAAATTTAATAAGAGTCTCCCTCATCCAAATAACTGATACAAATATTGAACAGCACAAGCCCCAGGACAGAGTCCTGTGGCCTTCTAGTCCTTACTTTCCTTGAAGCCATTAATGAGCACTCTTTAATCATTCATACAAGTTTGAGTCTATCTAACAATAGGATTGTCTAGTCCATATTTTACCATGTTATTAAGAGGAACATCACTTTAGACTCTGTTGAAGGCTTTGCTGAGGTCCAACTATGTCTATATCGTTCCCTTGATCTACTAAGTGAGTAATGAAGATTGGCTTTCCTTTCATGTCTGATGTACCTGAATAACTTGTTTTTTTATATCTCTCATAAGCCTCAGCTAATGCTGAGATTTTGTCTTGCTGACACTGTTTCAGGAGACTACGTATTCTGTATTCCTGGTTCCATTTCTTATACGTGTCACCTTTTCTCTTCAGCATTTTAGAGAGCTCTGGCTTGTTTAGATTTCTCTCATTTTCCTTCTTAGAGAAATTGTTTAAGATTGCTCCTTCAGTATCTTATTTTGTGGGATTTTCCACCCTTCCTGAATATTTTTCTTCTTTGGGATTTCAAGCCACTGTATCTGACCTACCTTCTTGTGGAGTCTGCCAAAATCCACTGTTCTGAAGTCCAGAATAAACTCTCTCAGCTCCTCCTTCCCCAGATAACATAAATTCGAAGATAGCATAATTTTTTTCCAAGATCCCAGTCACCTTTACTTCCCCAACAAACTTTTAGTGAGAATTAGGTCCAGGATAGCAACACTTCTTATTCTTTCTTCCACCTTGTGGCAAAAGAAGTTATTAACAAAAGAGGACAAGGATTTGTTGGACCTCTGATTCTTGGCAGAGATTCCCAGCAACTGTAGGATAGCTGAAGCTTTCATTATCATGATTATATGCCTCTTTGAAAGACTGGCTATCTGATGCAAAAATGCCTCATCTGTATCTTTGGCCTGCCCAGCTCTCACATATGATTTTTGTTCCTCTCTCCTTTTATTCTTACACAAACACTCTGAACACAATATCTATGTTCTTGTCCCTTAATTTCTGTGCAACTTCATTTTTTCTTTCTGTACAGTACAACACCGATTCTATTGGATATGCTACTTCTGAATAAATTGTAGCCTTTGAGTGTATGTATCAATCATGACTATCAGCCCATCAAGTTTCAGTAATGCCTATCACATCATATGTGTCTTCTTGAATTAGGATCTCTAGCACTACCTGCTTGTTTCCCATACTCTGTGCACTTTGTTTTCTGGACACACCACAGCATAGCAAAGCGGTACAAAATGCTTAATTGCAGCACACACCTTCCCCCAACCACAGGCTGTAGGTTTTGAGTGGTACCATTTACTGACCACCCTGTTGTATATTTCTGCAAAACTCTGAGTCCCTGACCTGGTCCCCTCCTTCTCCCTTTTTATTCTACTTTCTTAGCCCCTTTTGTTCTAGTTTAAAGACCTTCTGATGAGACTGGTGAATCAGTTATCAAACACTTCCTTCCTAGTCTTTGAAAGATGTGGCTCATCCCTTCCCAGGTGTTATTTATAAAGGAAGTTTTCCTTTCCTTGCATAGGATCACATTTTTTTAAACCGGATGGGATAATTCTGAAGGTGGGAAATTCTTTTTCATGTCAAGGGTTCCTGCTTTTGCAGTTACATGGACTCCTTGGTTAGAGCTAAAACCAAAATGGAGAAAAACTTCAGGATTTTAACAGTGGCAAAATAAACAAATAAAATGCACATTAACATTTGAGAGGAGAAAAAAATATTTTCTTGATTTGGAAACAGCTCCTAGAGTTGATCTTTCCCTCTCTCACCCACATACATATAATTTTCTCCCCCCTTTCTACTCACAGTTCAAAAGCCACCATATTATCATAAGACTACAAATTAGTTTTGTTCATAATTTCTGAAATACCTTATAATATTATTAATTCCTTTTTGGTTATTATTGGGAGTAAGAAAGTATCATTTATAGTTCTTAGTGATTAATGGAGAGTCTAATGGGACAACTTATTGCAACAGATTCAACATTTAGTGCCATTCCAAGGGGACTTTTCCCCAGCATTACTTTCCCTCTTGTTAATTATTTTAAAGTTATTGTTTTATTTCTGTATAAATCATGGAGTGAAGTCATTAGTTCGTACATAGAGGCTTTCTTTATGCTTTCACATCATTTCTCATCCTCTGTGATAGATTGTATTGTTTCTGCTTGTAATTACTTTTGTAATTACTTCTGTAGTTCTCTCCCTTCCTTTTATTGCAATATTTGTATGACAGATCAAAACAATATATTTAATAGAAAGCGCCCTTTTAAAGCTTGTTATTGATATGACAAACACTTCAGGACTATTAGTGACATGCTGAGAAACAACCTGTCACAAATCCACTTTTTCTTCTTTTCCTTTTTGGGAGAGCTGATTTGGATAGAAACATACATCACTAAATAGCTAATCAAATTGAATGACTGAACTATTTCTGTTTGAAGGTATTGGTCTGAAGATTATCCCACATGGTATGAAAGTTCAGTCAACTATGTTTAATTTGTGCCAACTGTTCTAAAAAATGCAGAGGAACTCTGCTTTGTTGTGGCCAAATTTGAAATGCTGAGGCCTATCTATGGTCAGAAGTGTGTGCTGATTTTCCTTTTCCCTGTAGTTGAAACTGCAGTCTCCTATAAATGGGAGTAGAAGGCTGGCTCATTATCCTGTCCTCTAACTGTGGTACAATCATGCCCAGGTAGCCATTTTTTAATGTCATATCCTCATGATGTTGCCTTAATTTCATCCCCAGCCCACAGCTGAGATATCTTAACAGCTGTTCCAACTTGAAAGTATCATTTTCCCTCCTGGCACAATTTCTAGCATGAAAACAGTATATTCATTGACAACATGGTTGCTGATGCAGTTGGGTTAGTGTCTATCTAGCTCCTATTGGCCACTTTAGCTGCTGTGGGCATGTTCTCTCCCCTTTTGTCCCTTTGAAGTGCCCTCTCTGATTATTTGGGCTTGGGCTCCAGGAGAGACCAAACACCTGAATTCTGAAAAGGTATCTGGCCACATAATGCTAAATCAATGCTTTTCAAAGTGCTTGTTAAGTCTTATGCTGGCTTATTATAAATACAAGTTTAGTCTTCTTTGAAACAGCCCTGGAAAGAGAGAGTTGTTTACCTAAATCATTTTAAACTGAGAATGACAGTCAGGTTCTGCCTGCTGTGTATTGCTGGTTCCATCACTATTAGATGTGCTATGTATTTCCCTCTGCTTCTGTCAACAAAAGTTTTCAAGTGGCCATACTTTTAGTTTAGTGGATGAGGAGGCAAAAATTTTTTGCCTACACTGTTCTGGCTGTATGATCAGAATGGAAGACAGAATTGAAAATGCTGTCCAATCCTGCCATACCCTTGCAGCACTAACAGAGTTTGCTTGTTATTGATTGCTACTTCCCATTTCACCCAATGCCCTCCTCTTCATGTGAGACCTGTCACCCAGGGAATTTTCGACACAGGTTCAGAATTCTTTCAAAAGAGCACTAGACCCATATTCAATAATAATCCAACTGACATGTCACAGGTGCGGGTGTGCTCCACACCTACGATCTGTTAGTTCAGCAATTTAGCAGGAGGCAAACCATACATTTCCAAGCACCCATGTATACTTACTCAGCCTTATCCCACCAGACATTAGGGACAGCAATTGATTGCTATTTCATGCCAGCAGGTGATGTCTGGTACAGGGAAAAGGAAGCTGGGGGAATCTGTAAACCATCTTCTTAACTTGCCCTGCAAGTTAAAAGTAAGGACAGTATCCATCACTGGTCTTGTTACTGTTACAAAATAGGCTTGGCAATGGGGCAGCAATTTCCTGCTGGCATGCATTTCTGTCAGCTTAAGGTTGGTGGATAGCACTTTTACATTGCCATTTGACAGTGCCCATAGTGAAATTCTGAAAGAATGAGGGATTCTGTGAATCCGAGAATGCCATTAACTTGCTCCTGGAATGCAAAATTTCTGTCCAGTTGCAGTACATTGGAGTCTTCTGATGAACAGGAGGTAAATGTATTTCTTTTGTTATGGATCTGGGGGTAGGATGACACTTCCAATTAGTCAGATCCCTTCTTGCTTCAGATCCTTCTCTTGCTTCAGTGCAAGAGAATATCCTAGTACATCCAGCTGCTTAGAGTGTTTTTGAGTCCTCAACCTGTCTCTAGGAAAAATTAGAAAGAAAGGTGTTTGATTTCCTTGCCCTAAAGCCCAGCAATTCAAAGAAATTCATGAACTGTCTCTGAGGATAGCTGTGCAATTGTTCAGATTTATGCATTATGAATGTTTTAATAAGAAATCTACTTTAAAATAATACTGTCAGATGTTCAGAAAAGTTTATTTGGGAATAGAAAAAGAACAAGAGACGGTAATAAAGATACACAGATAATTCCAAATATAATCAATGTAAACTCATTAGTTATATATTAATTGAATGCAGTCTTGAATTTCAGAGTATATGCAGAGTTTTGCATAAGATAATGGTCTTGATGGCCTCATATAATATGCTAGAAACAGAGAACAATATTGCATATTTATAAGAATAAGGTCAATGAAATCCAGGGTTTTACTGGAGAAATATTCTAGTTTGCTATTTGTTTCAATCATGACTTTGTTTCTGGTTCTTCATTGAAACACATACTGTAAGCTTGCCAGATAAAATACTGTTTGAAGAAAAAAATAAACATGAAACTTCAAATGCATATTTCAACAAGGCTGGCTGGAGAATTCTGGGAGTTGAAGTCCACCAGTCTTAAAGTTGCCGAGGTTGAGAAACATTGCTCTAGCCACTACTCCACACTGGCTTTCCTGACTGGGGTGGTGTTCATATGCACACTTACTGTAGACTAAACCTTATTAAACTGAGGGGGCCTTGTGAGAAACTCAATGTTCATGTGTTTATTTCTCAGATCATTTTCCTGGCTTTCTGTTCAGGCAGTTTTTCAGGGAACTGTGTTTACTGTAGCAAGTTGCTCTGAAATGCAAAACTAGGAAAATCATATGATACCCAGAAATACGTTCTTAATTGGAAGGATTGAATTAAACATTTGTGTAAACTATAGTTATGAAGTTTAGTCAATTTATATGAGTGTATTTTTTTTTCATATACTGATATGGAATCCTTGGACATATGTGAATAATACAAGTAATGATATCCCAGTCAGCAGATGGCACTGTGAGTTTCACTGTTACTGTTGTACCCACTTAGCAATGTTATTTTCAAAAGAAAGATTCCAGGAGATGGATATAATTACAATAATCTTGTGTTCGTATATACTTTCACAACAACTTCAGAGGGAAGATCTTTATTCTGAATATTTAATGCATGCATACCACAATCACATGTATTGGGAGGAATCATTCCTGGGGATCAGTAGCCACAAGACTGACCATCTGTTTTATTCCACCTTTTGAACCAGTAACTGGGGGGAAAAGACAGAAAGATTGGACCTGAAAATGGCTTAAGCGGTTGATTTCTTCTTGCTTCTAAAACATTTTAAGGCACAGAGATAATAATTAGATGTTGGATATATTATAGCAGCATGTAATGTAACAGTGATATATATTAGAACAATGTCCCCCCCCCCCCCGCCCCCAGTCCTTCCAAATCTGCTGGACTATATCTTGCAATATCTGGGATCTTGAGTTGGATACCTTTGGAGGTTGCCAAGGTGGGGAAAACTGCTTCAGGGAACTAGCACATGCTTTCACCCCCATGTTGCAGTGATGCTTTTAGCAGCAGCTTTATGTACAGCAGCTCGGGGGTGGGGGTTATCTTTAGGAAATGCAAAGGTTCTTAAAGATGCAGTGGGAAACCTGAAAGTTTGACAGCTCCGGTATTTGTCATTCCCCCCTCCTCTCTGATCCAGACTCTTAAACTCAATTTAGTGGCCAAAATGTTGGACTCAGATCAGTGATTGACTCCTTACCGGCAGTTGACAATAGTCTACAGCTGGTATTATATCATATTTTATTTACAAATGTTGTGATATTAAGGGAAAATGGGGGAGGGCAGAGGTTCAAGGCCCCTCTCAAAAAAATCAACAGGAGGACTACTAAACAACCAACAAGTGAGCTTTCCACCTCTTCCAATAAATAAGATAATATAAATTTATTATAAAGAATGGGGCACAGACTACAAAGCTTAGCATTTAGCAGTGCACAATCACACCACTGTAACAAAGACACTGAAATTCTAGGAAAGGGTTAATAATAGTTGGCAGTGAGACACTGTGGAATTTCTGCTATTTGAATGGAAATGAAAGCTTTTAGAGTGGTATCATTAGTTGTCACCAGGGACAAGGCTCATTTTGAAAATGCAAAATATTCCCAACACAATATGAGAGATTTGGCTGGGATACATATCAAGTAAGCTAAAAACAACAAAAAATTCATTGTGGTCAAATGCAATCAGAGTCTTCTGGGTGGCTAAGTAAGCCTCAATGTTCAGAATAAGAATAAACCCTTATCAATTAAGAAATAAACATGATTGTAAATATAGTAAGAAAATATGCTTCTAAAACAATAACAACAGAACAAAAGCTATTTTGCCTCTTGGGTTTCAAGCATTCATGTCTATAAACTTCCTTTCAAGTATTTTAATAAAAAACAAAATGCCCTTTTGCTTTTGTTGACTTGTTCATTTTGATTCATCCGATTGCTTACCAAAGCTGAGCTTACTAAAGCCAGGATTCTCTGAGAGCAATTTCAGCTTTTTTATTGAGTTGTCTGGAGAGATAGCCTTCTCAAAAGTTGTATTTTCCAGATCTATTGGGACTGCACAATTCTGAGACCACCTGATGGTTGGGGATGGTTGAGCTAAATGTAGAACTGATTTATTAATAGTTTTCTTAGATATCTTGTGCTTTGCACAATGAATGCATTTGAATGTTAAGTAGTTTCTGTTACTTTGGTCCTGGAAAATAATTCTGATCTGAAGAAGTCTGTGAAAAGACATTCTAGAGAGACCTCTATGTGTGAAGTTGTTAGATATCTGAGTGCGCATTCTTACCAGATCGCTATAATTAGTTTGGTTGGATCCCACTATGAGTCAGAAAAGCTGAAGTGATTGAAAGTTCCCACATGAATTCCAGACCTCAATGGAGGCAAGTTAAAAAAGAATATACACAGCAGTTATGAGAAAATCTGATGTTAACAAAGCTCTCCGTGCATAAGAGGATGTTATCCACTGATTTGAGGGAATTATATGCTTTTGAAGTCATAAAAAAAAAAGAAGAACAAATAGCATTGGGAAACACTGTCTCCCATGAGGATTGAGTATGCTGATTAAGTGATAGGAGCAGAGACGAAAAACTGAATAAGAGGGAGAATCTAACAGTATTATGGAGGAGGATGTGCCTAAGTGAAGAGAACTCTCCACAGTAGCATTTTGTTGTTGGTCATGCTTGTTTTCTCTATTCCTGATGTTCTGGCTTGAATAGCGTTCCTTGTACATCCCAAGCACCAATATTCACACAATAGGAATATATTGGTAGGCTTGGAGAGGGATTCCAATATTTGTAAAAAATATAAAACATCTTTAGAAGAAGCAATCTCTAAGGGGGAGGCTTCCAAAACTGCCCAGCTGACTGATTGCTTAGTGAGGAAGTGCAAGGACTGGGGGATGAAGAACCTTGTGGTGGGAATGGGATTCACTGCTGAGACATCTTCTGGCTGAATCCTTGAATATCAAATTTCCTTAGAAGAATCTGGCTGCTGTCAACAAAGTAGATTGCACTGGGCTAATGGAGAAATGGCTTGCTTTTGCATTAGTCTTCAAGCTGGTCTTGTATTGATGCAACACTATCTCCTCAGGAAAATTCACTTGCAATTTCCTTTGTACTTCCTTAGCTATAAGATGTTTCTATAGGAACAGGGCAACTCTTCTTGGCTACTTGTAGCCTGATGCCACGTACTGCTCATTGCCTTTCTTTGAACATTTTAAATGCAGCCTATCTTAGTTTAAACATCTTTCTAATGGCCTTTCCTGCATAAAGACATGCCCTTTAATCCACTGTATCCCCATGGTATCATCTTTATCAGATGCCAAACCTATGCTCCAGAGTGCCTGAAGCTGTCCTAAATTATTCTGGTGTTAAACTAGGGCTTTTCTTGTTAGGACAGCTGCATTCTGAGTTTGATTAGAGGTGGAGATACCTGGTCCACTTCACAGATCATTCCAGTGGCGATACTTGGTAATGTGACCACTTTGGATATTTGCTCAGCCCTACTCCTATTGGCAATTTCAGACTTCTGCAAACATAAACTCTTATCCTCTGGTCTCAAACAAAATCCCCTGAAGCAGGATTCTAAATTGGTTAGCCATGGGTTCTAGATCACATCATTCAGGTAAGTGGAAAGAGATTTCAGGGAGGTGAAGGTTATCATTGTGCTGGGCAGAGGTTAGTTTTTACAGTGCATTACAGGCCCTTCAGGTGCCATGCTTTCTGCATTCTTGTGTGATTATAGGAGAGTGTAATATTCTATTCTTTTGTGTGCCCTTCAGTCCAGTTTCCATGTGGTTGTTGTTGTTGTTCAGTCGTTAAGCTCCACTATATGGAAGGGAACAGGTGAGTCTCTTGAGAGGATTCTAACTTTTTGTTTGTTTTTATCATGCTTGCACAATAATACTAGGCTCCCAGAGACTTTTGGATAGGTGCACAGAGGCCAAAGGTACCTTTCTTGGTACATTCTTCTGCTAACCACCTGCTCACCTTTGCCATTATCCCTTTTCTGGATAGTCTAGGTACACGTCCATGGGTGTGCCTCTGGAGCAAGTCAACCAGGAAACAGTGATGGTAAGATTCTGCTTTTTCAGGCACTGGTTTCCATTCCAACTTTTGGAATTTAGTAGTTTTGAGGTACTAGTTGAAGTCACCTGTACATGACTCTTACCCAGCCGTCCCCCTGCAAACATCATCAGTGCTATTACCTCTCTCCTCTTCTGTGTAGGCTTGAGAATAATCTTTAACTGTTGGAACATGGGGCACTTAAATTACAGTGCTTATAAGAGAGTTTCAATGCTTCCTTTTCTTTTTCAAGTAACTATACTACCATAAAATCTTAGATCTGGAGAGGACTGAAAGTATTTCAATAACAGTTCTGCTGGATCATGTCAAGGTCCTGGCTAGCCCAGTATGTAGTTTCTGCAGTAGCCAACCATAAACTCTTGGGCGCTGAAAAGCAGCACATGTGGACAATTGCCCTTTTTCCACTGGTACTCAGATGCATGCTGCTTCTGATTCTAGATGTTGCATTCAACCATCAAAATGAGGGTGAGAAAACATCACATTTCAGGGTTTCTCAAGCTTCTCATTTTCCAAATCTGTCAAATTTGTTTTTTCTTAGTTTTTCATTTTTGTGAATCTACTGAATGCTGACTGTTGGACTTGAGAATGTTTTCTTAAAGTTCTTACTAAACTTTCAGTGCATGTTTTCCCAAACATCTTCTTTCTGGTTAATGATTTTGCCTATTATAGTCATTTTGTTTTTGCAATTTTCCACAATATAATGCTGTACATACTATACATTATTAATTATATATATTTACAGGGTATTCCAATCAACTGACTGAGTGAACAACTCCCCAGTTCTGTAATTTGGGTTAAAACAAACACATAATAGTCAAAAATTAAAACCAAATACATATGCAATAGCTATGCACTCAGGGCATCAAACATTCCAAGACACATTATTAAAATGGTTGCTCATCTGGAGGAACAGTCATAACAGCCCTTTTCCTGAGACTTGGTGAAATAATGCATAAATGCTGTTTTGTACTAACTCTTCATTAATATATCATATTTACCTAAAAGGAAGTCCCCCCCCCCACCATAAGTTACATTTAAAATAGGAAAAATACCTTGGTTTCATTATGAATAGTATAACTGAGACAGCCTTTGTGTGTGTGGGGGGGGGAGGGCGGGTTCTCTAAACATCCTTTGGGAGGATTTGTCTTAAATTCAGGACTATCTTCCTTTCAGGGAAATATGTACTTTGCTTTGATTAGCAAACTGCATTGCAAAATTTGGAATAATGCCAGTCTGAAATGATAACCAAAATTAGGTTTGTGCATTGGTTTAAAAATGCAAATTTGTTAAGATTGTATTCAAATGTGAATTAAATGAATTTCTCCCCCACCCCTAATATTATCATTCTTAAGCATTTATTCTCAATAAATGTGTATAATTTTTAGAGACATATAAGGTGGTGTCTATCACTATTTTGCAGCAGAAATCCATAGTTTAATAATGTGCTGTGCAAGACATACTTCACTTCCTTTATCCTGAATCCCTACCAATCAGCTTCACTTGATGACCCCAGGTTCTGCTACTGCAAGAAAGGGAGAAAATCACCTCTCTAATTACTTCCACTGTGTATAATTTTAAGGTATAATTTCATCCTTTTCTGAACCAGCCTAGCCTTTTGCAGGATCACTTCTCAATTTCTCACCTATATGACAGTTAACACAAGAGAAGTTTTCTGATTATAGTGTCAGAGTGATGATGTTCTGCCATGTTATCTTTTACACTGTGCCCTAGATTCTGCTGTGTCTGAAATAATAAACCTTGTCAATTCTTTATTTTGTTACATCTTCCAAACGATATGGGAGGATCAATTGAAGTGACTTAAATTTGCTACTGGGACCAGCAAATCTGTAGCAAGGTTTCCTAACCTTTAGTTATATTATTTAGTGCAGCATGTCTGTCATACTGTGGTTCCCCTTTTTCTGCTGCCTTTGCTGTAAAAGGTGGAAGGAAAGTGGTAAAATGAGCACATTCAACTGATGTAATTCTTTGAATAAGTTTTCAAATGAACTGGTTCAAGCTTATTTAATTTGGCAGGGGATTGTGGCAAAAGAAATGTCCACACTGAAGAGTGATAACATAGTGAAGAAAATAAACACTAAATATATTATAGTGGTTAAATGAACTAAACATAATACAAACAATTAACAAAATGAAAAGATCCAATGATAAGTATAAATATTTACATGAAATTAATTCAGTTGTGCTTACTAAATCTGGGCCGTATAACAACATAAGGTGTCATTTTTTCATTTTTACAGCACAAAGATTTTTCAAAAATAGAGAAGAAACTGATATCCCAGATCTATTCCTTAAATTCAGCAGAGTGATTTTCTTTCCATTTCTCTGCCTGTTATTTGAATTGGTGAAGATTTCTATTGGCCTAATGGGAGTATTTCTCCAATGCAGAAAGGAGACATGGGGACTTAATCCGGAGTACAGTAGAGGAAAAGAGTTAATCTTCCATGTCTTGTGGTAGGAACTAAATCCATGAATACAATTTCTTTAAAAATAAAAATAAAAATCAGGCAATTGTTAATTGCATGGTGATGTCTCAAATTATTTGCCTCATATGGGTCAGCTACTCAAAGATTTACCTCCTCAGCAATAGCTATGATTGAAAACTTATTTATTTATTCATTAAAATAATATCCTGCCTGTCCTCCAGCAAGCCATTAGCCTATAGGTTATGTTGATCTGAGACACAATGTCTGGCCCAACATCACCTAGTGAGCTTCCATAGCTGAGGTAGGACTTGACCCTGGGTCTCTGAGTTCTAGTTCAACGCTGTAACCACACTGGCTCTGTGTAATAAAAACATAATGCCTTCTCTTTTTGCCTTTTACAGATCACAGACCACTGCAAGCAAACCAAAGTGGAACCTTCCCCAACTGCCTTCTGCTGCAGCCTTAGTAAATTGTTTACTTGAACAGACCTTTAACATGAAGGATTCCTGCTAGAGCCCCTCCACATACATTGCAATGCAGCTATCTCAGAGATGAAGCTCTGCCAGGAAAGAAAAGCTGGATCTGTTCCTTCAAAGATCTTTGAGACTACATCAGGAAGGTCAGAAGGTCAACTTTTCTCTTAAAACGTGCCCCTCTTGCTGGAGTGTCTTGTGGATGGGGCTTTTGGCTCTGCAATGTCCCTCCCATCAGCCAATATATTAACTCAAAAGTGAAAACCCTGTCCTCTCTTTTCTGCTGTGGGGAGAGGAACGTATCTGGTGCTTTCATGTAATTTTAAATTATGTTTGATTAAAGGTCAGACTAATGTTATTTCTATCACTCTAGCTGCAGTGGAAGTACAAAGCTTATCATATTAAAAGTACTGCCCTGTTCCCCAAGTGAATCTGAGGAGTGTTGATATTCTATCATGCTCGTGGCTGCTTTCAAGCCACAGATCATGTTAACACATTACAAATATAGAACATTAGCAAATCTGGAAGGCAACATTAGCATCCTGGCAAGTTTAAACAAATAGAGATATTGAACTGACCAACAGCTATGTTTCTGTAAACAACCTCAGAGTTTCCAGCATACTTACTGGGCAGGTACTCTGAGGAGCTATGCACAAAAGTGATCATTAGGTGTAGGTAAGTACTTGTTGGGGTAATGATTGAGAATACAAAACTTGGAACCTGTGGGGATCATATATGTAAAGTCTTAATTGCTGCTAGTAGTGGTTGACTCCTGCCAAAACGTAGATGTGTTTGGGTGTGTGGGTGGAAGGGAGAGAGGGAGAGAGAGAAGCAACATAAATACCTTAAACTCACTCCGCCTATTATTATGCTTTGAAGCATGAAATGTTTCAGATATGTAAGTTAAAAGGCTCATGCTGCTGAACAATTTCATCTGAAAGTAAGTTAATATAGTGCATAAAGTGTGGTTTTATAAATTATTGTTGCCAATTCTGCAGTCTTCCCTGTCAAGTAACAAAGTTAGTACTGTTCTATCTCTTAGGTACCTAAGTTGGAGCAAGAAAGTTTTATTGGAAAAACACTGTTTGAAAGAAGGACTTTTTAATCTTTGTGTGTCAGAATGTTGAGGGACATTTAACAATATTTGTACATGAAAGGAAAAATAAAAACCCCTTTATTTGTGTTCTCCAAGTGTTACATGGAGATTACCAAATTATCATCTAGTTCCTTTCAGTGTGTGAATGTATGTTAGTTGAAAACCTGTCCTAAATTTTCACCAAATAAATATTAAGGCTTGAGAGAGAGATGGGGTTTAATGGCTATTATTATGATGAGCATATCTTGTGATCAGAAGTATCTTATGAATGCCAACTGCTGGGATATAACAGTAGCACTATTGACCTCAAGTATATAGATTTCCTATTGGCATCTTCTTGGTCAGAGTGAGAAACAGGACACCAGATTAGATAGATCTTTGACTTGATCCACCATAAGTATGTTTGCAGTAGTTTTTTCCCTCTTACATGAAATGAATATGAAAGAGAATTATTGTTTCTTGTGTTACACAATGTGTGTCTTGAACAAAACTCTTGTTTCACATACTGTAGAATTAGTTCCACTGGCATCTTTAATAAAAAGATGTGCAGATGTTTGTATTGATTCAAGGATTTGTTTGAAAAAAAGTGGATATGTGAGAGTTGGGAAGATGCAGTCATATGAGAAATTAAAGTTATGACATATGACTTCAAAACTCATGAAAAGGTATTTCGTCTCCCACCAAAATTGCATTTTCAACACCTACAATGTGCTATGCCAGCCTTGAACTCTTAACACATTTGGAAGGCCCTGCTAAGCTGTTTGCAGAACTCTGAGCTGCTGTAGTCTATGTACTCAGGACAAATGACAGTGGAGAAAGTATTCAGAAACCAACAGGAACATTACATTCAACAGTGAAGTTGGCTGGAACAAGCTTAGGCCCAGGAGATGGCATTTGAGGCAAATACCTGGGTCCAAGGGGATGACTTCTACTTTTGATTATAACTCTGGGAAGTATGTTTGCTTCTTTTAGCCAGCATAATTAAAATGATGATGCTGGGATGTTCTGCCTGAAATGCAAGTTGTACTACCTCATTGTCAGTCTTTGCTATAAGGCAAAGAACCATCTGCTTTGAAAAGTAGGAGGCAATGGTGGTCAAGGTTGTGGGCTGGGTGCCTCACCTTCCTTGTGCCACCATCACTTAAAATGGTGAGCTTGAAGGATCTTCCCTCAGAAGCAGCATCTGGAACTGAAATATGTACCTAATTTTTCAAGTCTTAATGGATGGGCTAGGTTTTATTATGATCTAGATCCTTTTTGACGTTCTCTGTTGTGATGTTACATGCTTCCTTCTCATGCCAAAAGCTGAGCCCTAACCAGTGGTAGAGTGGGGCATGTTTTCTGTAGGTTTCTCATTCCCATGCTTTCAGAAAGGAAACAGTGTAGTGCAAAAGTAGAAAAAAGTTTTCTCTCCAGAATCAGAGACCCACAGTTGGTTTCAGAGCAGGAACAAGCAGCCTGTACATGGGTCCCAGCCTAGTCTAACATTCAAGCTGGTCTGCATCCATTTCTGTGCCATGGGAATAGAGAAACCCAGAATTAAATAGATAAATGTGCTGACATGTCAAACAGGATTCAGTGCTTTATTCTTTACAGTCTCATAGTGTCTTACCAGAAACGAAACTGGCACTTGCTATCTTACTTCTGCTTCACTGAAGCATAACCACTGTTGTTTGCCAGAGGATGTTCTGTAGCTTGGCCTGTAGCTTTTAATCTGACACTTGTCACATGTGACAATTTCATAGGGGCCAGCTGGCCTTGGGAAAACTTCAGCTTCTGACCTGGCTACTTGCTCTAATCAAATGATTACTTGAGTGTAGGCCAATCTGTTCTCAGGTTGTACATATTGGTATTAAAAATGTATAAAACCCTGCTCATCAAAGTTTTGTTAATAAAATTAATTTATTATTCTTCAGTTATCTCACAGAAGGCAGAATCCTTTTGCAGAATTTGATTGGCAGTTCATGGAAAAGATGGGGGAGGCGGGGGGAATCTATAGTTTTACATCCCTCAGCCCAGTGGCAAAGCTATTCCAGTAGTGCTGAAAGAGCAAAAGGGATACAAGACTCTCAAATCAACCCGTTTAATCCATAATTAAATATATTAATTAGCATCTCTGTGAGGAGTTAAGACTTGTCAGTACAAAGAATGCAGCTCTCAAGTGAACCTTAGTGATGAGATAATTTTCTTTCATGCATCCTGGAATATCTTACTGGAAGCGTGGCATTAGTAGCACTGCCACTTAGCACCTCACAAGGGGCATCAAGCTGTAGATAAAGTTAGGGATTTACTCTGTATCTCCTCTTTGCATTTCATTCTGCCTGCTCTTTGTCTTGAGATTGCTAATTGCAGGCTCTTTGTTACCAAGGTCACACACACACACACACACACACACACACCCCTACTCACTTCCTGATACTCTGTAGCTAGCTAGATGTTAGGCTTTGCCTATCTTCACTATCTATTTCTTTAAATAAACCTTTTCTGTTATCAGTCTGTTTCACTAATCCTGGCTTAGACTAGTTTCTTGCTTATGTATACAAACATTTGCTTTCTCCAGCATATCCAGTTTGAGTAAGGTTTTCCCATTATAAGTATAAGAAATACTCAGAGATCAATCCTGCCTTCCATTTTGGCACTTGATTTGATTGTATTTTATTCTCATAACTTATTTTTCATTTTTGGTCATATATTTGGAATGTAGATGTGGAATAAGTGAGATCAATATTTAAGCAATTAATTTAGGTAATTGATATAATACAGCAATAGGCAAGTTATTTTCACACTGCATTTGGCCTATACCTTTTTGTTGTTAGATATTCTTAAAGATTTCCTGATCTATATGTCTACGCATGCCTTTTCTCTCTATCTCTGGATTAACTATTATATATATATTTTTACTGAAAACAATAACACAGATTTGGAAGCCTTATTTTATAACTCCTTGTCAAATTCATGACCAGATTAATGCTAGTATCTCTGAACAATTATTTCCATACTTTTGGAGATACAATGCCATGATCTTTCTGCAGAGAAAAGTTGTGTTTTAATGTGTGATAACCTAGTACAGCACTTTATTAGAGCTACGGTTATATTAAGTTTGGTCTAGAAGATCAACTTTGAGAAAGTTAATTGTGCTCAAAAGATTAATTATTCCAAAAGAACATAAATTACCAGCCTCTGCATCAAAGGTTGCTGAATTAACTATGTAGGCTTCTTCTTCATAAATTGAGAAAAATATGCAGACTGCATTTATTTCCATAAAACACTTACAAAAAGGAAATAATATCAGGACCAATCAGTATAATACACATTCCATTTCTGAAGCCCTTAACAGTATATCATCTTGGGAGTAGAAATATTTCTGATGTGACACCTGGTAGCTGTCTGTTGAATAAAACACCATTTTAAATTGAGCAATTATGAAAATGGTAGCAGCTCCTTTGAAAATGTGTATATATGCTGGTTTTCATAAGCTTTAAGAAGTAGAAAAAGGTTTTGCAAAAGCAATGAATTTCACCGTTGATGCAGTGACTCATTCCTTGCATAAATCTGTTGAAACTCTCAGAGAGGAACTAGGAATGAATCTAGCTCATTGTGTTAAACATGAGTGTATTGATTGAGGCCTGGTAAATTTTTCATGTGTAAACAGGAATTGCTAAAGCTAAAATTACCTCTTACTATAAACTCCACATACAGACCTTCTTTGTCATTCATGGTGCCATTGTAGGTTACTCGTCTCTGTTTTTATAGTCTTGGACCCTATCTTTTCAGTTTGGAATCTTTGCTTTCTTCATAGATACTCATGAATAGACCAAATTTCATAATCTCTCATGACAAATAAATTATAGGGACATATAATACTATAATCAGGTATTACCTAAGAGAAATACTGTATGCCATGACTTAAACAGGTGTCCCCTAGAAAGATGGTATTCAGCAACAAGCTTTGCCTGGCGAAACTTTAAGGCTGCCTGGAGATTATGGTTAATTGTTCTTCCATTAAGGCCTCCAAAGTGCAAGTGGTAAACACCCACCTGAGGGGGAAAAAATACATTCTGGGGCTTACTGACAATTTCTCCCGTACCACAAAAAGCTGGACAAAAAGGATTTATCCAGAAGTTCCTTGTACTGAGATACAAGTAAAACACGATCTTCATTTACTAGAATAGAGCTGGATGTTTATTTATGAGCAATAATGCAGGTGATAAATTGTAAAACAGTCAGAGGACAGATGAAAGGGTAGAAATCAAAATAAAGGAGTTATAGGAGGAATCTAACCTATACATAACTTCATTCATATCAACAGGAATGCATAATGTTAGGCGTGCAGAAGAATTGCTCGGTGTTATGGGCATGGACCTTCTATTCTTCCTCATTCTGGGATACTAGATTTCTCTTTAGGAAGTGATGTATGGCAGTTCTGCTATATGGAAACCATTCCCATAAACCACAGAGTGAAGGGAAAGAAGCAGTGAGAACATCCTCTTAACGGAAGTATGACAGAATCCATATGTTGAGCACATGTATTCCAAAAATTCTAGATTATCCCTCCAACAGCCAATGGCACTCCAGAATACAATTTTCTTTCAGAACGAAACATTTTTATTGTAAAAATAACATGTATGCCTTAACTATGATAATTCCTCTATAGTCTTTCTCTAACAACAACAACATCCCCCAGTGATGCACTACCCAAGTGGGCTACAGGACTCAGGACTGTTGGCTGAGCAACCAGGACCAGCAGCTGCAGAACTACTGGAAGAAAAGTTGTTTACCTGTTGCAAATATACAAAGACTGAAAACAAAGAAATAATGATCTGCTATTACAAATCAAGTCAAATGAGAAGACGATATCTGAAAAGAATGCACCAGTTCTGAAAAGAACAACATCCAGAATCAGAAATAACAGAACAGAGGCTAGCAGATCAACGTTGATTTATAATACAAAATAAAGTATTCACAGAAGTAGAATTGGAAGAACTGCAAAGGTCTACCTAGGACAATGAAATCAAAGCCTTGCCAGAAGTAGCCCAGACTGTAGAGGCAAACCAGGGGGAGTTGGCAGTAGAGGAAGCCAGCATAGCTATTGAATTGTTTTCATTCCCAAACCAGCATCCTCTCCTCTGCCTTCTCCTCAGAAAGAACAAAGTCCTCTAATTAAAAAGCAAGAGGAATTGAAACAAAGAATAACTGAGCATCTAGAACAGCACAAAAAGAACAGAGTAACATTGCCTGTATTGAAGCTTGTTACAAAGAAACAGGTAGCACAAGTATTAAAAGATGCCAGTACTGTAATATCAAATATACTGTAAGCACCAGCTCACTGTAAGAAACAAACCAACAAATGTACAGCACAGCTGCAGTTATAACTGAATACCTTGGAAGCAAAATCAACAAAAAAGAAAAAAAGCCAAACAGTGCACCACCAACATGGAAGATCAGGTTGGAAAATAAGATCAGCATGCTAAGATCAGATGCAAGCAAGCTAGAATAGATGAAAGAAAAGAAGCTGAAGAACAAAAAGACCAAAGAATACCTGACCAAGAAATATCACCCAGAAACAAGGAAGATCAAAGAAGCAGTGGAAATAATAAAGCAGCAAATAACAGCCATAGCCAGAAAGATCAGCAGATATAAAGCTCAAATTGCAGACTATAGGCAGAATTTCCAATTTCAGTCAAATCAGAAATGTTTCTACCAAGTCATCAATGGTGAGATTGCAATGAACCAGTCAACACCTGACAAAGAAGAAACAGTGCAGTGCTGGGCACAGCTATGGGACAACCCAAAGAAATACAACAAGAAGGCACCTTGGATAAAGGAGGTGGGTAAGAATAAAAAAAGAAGCTGAAATGAAAGAACTTGTAATGACAGCAGAAATGGTGGAGAAAAGGGCCAGGAAGATCAAGAATTGGTCAGCACCAGTTGAAGATGAACTGCATGGTTTTTGGTTGAAACATCTGACTGGTCTGCACCCACTTGTTGCCAAGCAATTTGCCAACATACTACAAGGAGGTGAAATTGAAGATTGGTTAACATCTGGCAAAACCTATCTGGTAATGAAAGATCCAACTAAAGGGACAGCACCAGGCAACTACAGGCCAATTGCCTGCCTACCAACTACTTTCAATTTGCGAATTGTTGTTGTAGCCGATGCAGTCCAACAGCATCTAGCTGAAAACAAGCTCTTTCCACCTGAGCAGAAAGGAATTGCCCAAACAACTGAGGAACAAAAAATCAACTCCTGACAAGATGATTTTGAAAAACTGTAAGAGAAGGAAGACCAACTTGAATGTAGCTTGGACTGATTACAAGAAGGCATTTGACTCCCTGCCACATGATTGGATAATCAAGTGCCTAGAAATAACAGGAGTCAATAGAAACATCAGAAGCTTTGTGCAAAGATGAAGGGCACAACAGTTGCTGGTCAATGGTGATAGACTGGGACAGATTAATATCAGGAGTGGAATCTTTCAACTTCCACTTGAGAGCCAAGGCAAGTTGATCACCCCTTTGCAAAGGGACAGTGTTGTGACAGGGATTGGTGTGGGATGCAGGATCCTGGCTGCCAGAATGTTCTCCAGATCAAGGAGAGATCTTTGAGATAGCCCACATGACTCTGTGCAGCTGCTACTTGTGAGGAATTGTCATTTCATGATTTGCCTATGGATAGAGTGGCTGGGAGTTGAAGGAGGAACCATCTTTGCTCATCAATGCCATTTTTTTAAAGGACATTAAGCTCACCTGAGCCTCATTTCTTAATCACTTTGGATTTTTTTTTTTTTCCCCTGCTGCCTAAAATGGATTAAGACTCTTCAGAATGGCAAGTTATACTCTATTTGCTAGGTAGTCACCTTCTCCTTGGAGAAAAAACTTTGAAATGTGACTTTTAAAAGCTTTAGAAAAATACTATTTTTTGGATTAGAAAGCAAAAAGCTGCTTAGAATATGGATTTTAGAAAGTTTAACAACTGATTAAGGGTTCAGATGGATTTGGAATTATAATTTTAAATGCCCACAAAGAGTTTTGAATTAATTAGAATAATTTTTACTGTTGGGAAAATGGCAAATGTTTTGAGTTCTTTTTATCACAAAGGGACCTTGAAGGATGGATGCTAGAGGGAGCTAGAGGATAAAGAAAATGGAGCAGAAATCTATAATGCAAATTTGGGAATGTCTGCTGAGTTTTTTGACAGATTTGATAAACTTATCTGACAAAAATGACAGAACAGGCTGTAATGAATTTGTAGAACACAAACAAGTTGTAATGGAGAACTTTGAAATCACTATGAAGGGGAACATAAATGTAATAAGCAATGAGAAAGATATGGAGGGCCTTGTGTTAGGGTGGATAATTAGGGGGGATGTTATGGGTTGGGGGGGATGTTACTTGGAACCCTTCCTCTTCTTCGTATACACTGTTTTGTTCTTTGTTTTACTGGCTCTTAAGTTTTTAATGTAATGTGCCACCCAGAGTCTTTATGGAGTTGGTCAACCTTCTAAATTTAACAAACAAATATCAAATGAAATGTTTGCTCATTTTAGTGTCTTTTTAGGATGCCTAAGAATATATTTTCCCCTTATTTCTCCAGTTATATACATTGCCAGTACATAATCTTTTGCTTGTGTGTATGTTTAGAACAATATATTGGGAACTGTCTCTAGTTATCTTTGTCAATAAACAATAAGAATCCACCTCCCTGCAAATATTAGGTTTAGCACTGTAATGTTTTTATCCCATTTTGATATTGTTATCTGCTCAGGGACACTTTACACTATAACAAGCATAAAATAAACAGCAAAAAACAAAAGTAAATATTACTATTTCTGAAGCACATGCCATCACAGTATACTTGAAGTAGCGTGCAACTAAATTGAGGGGAGTATAGAATTGCCATAAAATATGACAAGAGTAAAATATGACTAGGGTAATTTTAACCTATCTTCTGGAATATGGAAAAAAAATTCCATTTATTTTTAATTAGCTCTTATTGTGGGCCCTATCATTAACCAGATTGAGGCTGTAGCTTCAATTGGCAGATGCTAGGAAGTGGAGAGCAACTATAAAAACCTGTTGTGCTTCATGGCTATGGTGCTCTATATCTTCTAAATTAGCTTTTTATCTTCAGGTGTAATGAAGGGCACTGGTCTGCAACCAGTGTTGAAATAAGTTCTGTTGCCAGCTCAATTAGATTTAAATGGGCAGGGGGGCATAAGCCTTTGTTTCAGGCAACAATATATCTTTGGGAAAACTTAGACCACACAATTCTTAAAATAGCTAATAATGATTAAAACAGTGAAATATCAATTGAAACAATCATAATCAGCAAAACAAGATTTGTTCTCCCACAGCAAAAGGAAAATAAAAGAAAGGGGGCAAATCCTTAAAATCAATAGCACAAACGTAGTAGAGTCTGGATGGGAGAGAATAGGCTCAGACTAAACCCTAGTAAGACAGAGCAACTCTTTGTACACTAAGGTTCCCTGTATTGTCTCTGGATGGGATTGTACTGCCTGTGAAGGAGCAGATCCATCTAGGAATCAAGGCTCCTGCTGGATCAGTAGGGAGGCCATGTTGAGGGGGACCTTTGCCCAGCTTCAGCTGGGGCACCAAGTTGGGACCTTTCTTAGGGTGGGAGGATCTGACTATTGTGGCTTGTGCTCATCACTTGTTTATATTACTGCAATGTGCTCTACATGGGGCTTCTTTCAAAGGCTATCCAGAAGTTTCAGTTGGTACAAAATGTGATGGTCCAGGTGTTTATGGGTGCTGGCCAGTAGGTTCATGTCACATCTATTCTGTGGTCCCTGTATTGGCTTCCTGTTAGCTTGCAGGTGCAATTTAAAGTGTTGGTTTTGACCTCTAAATCCCTTATGACTTGGCACCAGATTACTTGCAGGACTGCATCTCTCTGTTGGAGTTGAATTGATCACTCTGATCTTGCCAGGAGAAGCAGCTAGCTACCCCCCATTCCTGGGAGGTAGGGGGCCTGAAGCCCAGAGATTATGCTTTCCCATAGTGAATGGAATCGCCTCCCATGGGAGGTTCAATTGGTTCCAATCTTTCAGAAACAGCTGAAAACTCAGATTTTCTGGAGGGCATTTGGAAGTTGGTGCCATGTACTGTTTTGAAATCTGCATATTTTTAATTTTTTATGATTATGTTATTCTTACTTGTGAGCCCTTGAGATTTTATTATGATCTGATAAATAAATAAATAGCAAAATATCTTGCAAAACAGAAAGCTTTTAACTGATCTTGCAGAAAGGTCAGTCATAAATTCGAATTATTTATGACAATAAGAGAGGCTGTGAAAATCAGATGCAATAGAACCTGGAAAGATAATAATATATGGAAAAATAAAAATGGATGGAAGAGAGCAAGACACTTTTTAATCCTGCATCCAAAAGTTCTACAAATCCCAGAAGAATTACCTCAATACAACAGCTCATTCTGTGCTGTCCAACACAGAGAACCAATATTCAGAAAGTGATGTCTTTAAAATGTGAATGTAGTCAGAATGACTAAAAGCCCCCATCTGTGAATATATCTAATCTTTAAGAAAAGGAAGAGGGAAAGGGTGATTTGTCTTTCATTGGATTGATAGTCCTCGAATCTCCATTATTAACTTTAATAAAGATAGCATCTAATGAAATTTCAAAACATGCAAAAAACCCCCAACCCCCCCCCCCCCCACAAAAAAACCCCTGGGTTGAAGCAATTATTCTTGAAAGGCTTCCTGACTTCTGTGTAACATAGAATTTCTGCAGACTGGCCCAGTGAATGATTTTATGAATGAGCAAGCATAACAAAGGCTCAATCCAGATAAATTAGTTGTACTTTTTGATAGAAATCAAGTTGAAGCAGTGACATCTTTAGTCAATGTCTCTAAAGAAGGGAGAGCAGTTCACTACTATCCTTCCACCAAGCTTAATGACACCTCTGGCCTGTCACTACCAGTATTGTAATAGTGTCTCAGAACACTAATATGAGACTCTATCGGAGGTAATGTCTTTGGATGAGGCAGAAAGGCTGGATCTGCTAGTTGTAAAAGAGCTCGCTAAGCCATTTTCAGAGATAGAGATGTTATTAATCCCCTAGCCAATTATAACAGGAATTTTGCTGCTGGTTTTCTCAGCAGATGCACAACAGTCTCTGAAAGAAATTAATTCACCCCACATTTAAATCAGTAGTGACTTGGGAAATGTGTACAGATCTGAAAGATGTGACTCTCATGTGCAAATTAGAATGTGCATGTACTTTCTTCTCCAAGCAGCCCCAGGTAGAATTTTAGCAGTCTGCATACCATGAAGCAATTGAATAAGCCTGGAGAAAGATATGGCTGCTTTAATGATGTGAAAAGAAGTCACTCTTGGTACTTACAGATGGATGTAACTGTATATATTATCTTTTCAGTCATCAATCAAATGGGAATTTGTTTCCAATGCATTACTTGCAGAGGGTGTTTATGTAGGAGAAAGTTACATACATTACAAACATCTGGTTCACAATACTTGTGCCATCATGTATAGATTGCAAGTAGAATATGCATTTCACTTCATCCAGTGAATTGAAACACATTATAGTGACTTTGTTGTCAATCATTTTGGGATTTTTGATGTAAGTAATCCCCAACTAGCATGATAGCTAGAGATTATGCGAGTTAGACTCCAACACATGAATGCCAACGTACTGTGCCTTTGATAAGCCACTATAATGTTTACTATCAATCTTGATTAACCCCAGTTAAAGTTTATAGTTCTCTAAGATCATCCATATTACTTTAGCACCTAAGCTAAAAATATAAGAAAAACCCATGACAGGCAACTCTCCCAGGCTGTAAAAATAGAATATATAAATTAAATTACTATCAATTTCACACCCTTTTATGACAACCAGATCAATTGCCTGATGTGTCTGAATCCAAGATACAGTTGGTTCATAAATTCAGCTGCCTTTCCTTATGCACAGATAACATTTAAATGGATAAATCAATTTAGGCACTTTTAGGATTGAACACATTTTATAATTATGCCTAATAATGCAATGTACACTGTATGGTATGGTGCCTGCTGTTTTTTGTTTGTCTGTTTCTTTACTTGTTTTAAGACAACTGCTTTCTTAGCACTAAATGAGATATTTCTGTTTGTTATCATGACACTGTTTTAATAAAACTGTTCTTTCAGGAAAATCTTAATGTCAGCACTATGGGACATCAGGTGATAATATTTGACTTTTCAGCCATAAGAAGTTTATGGGAGATCCGAGTGAAGAAGCACAAAGAACACCAGAAAAAGGAAAAGGAAAGAGTAGCTCAGAGTGCTTTAGAGAAGTAAGGAAATATTTACTATATTGTTATTTCAGTGTTATTACAGTATTATTACAGCTTCATTATAAATTAAGCCATTGTACACCGTAGCTTGCATATATTTGTTTATATTATTTATATGGCTGCCCATTTCAGTATAGATGACTCTGAGCAGCTAACAATCCATATTTGATTAGACTTTTTGTTTTTGGGGGATGGGATTTACATACTTGTATTGACCTTGCTAATTTCATTTGCTAATTTCATCTGCTTACACTGATCCCTGACCAAGCCATTTCAGAGACCACTCTGAAGCCACCTCATTTGTCCTCTCTGCATTAGGTTTATTACTGGTTTATAACCATTATTGGAATGGTTATGGTTGCATAAGCAAATGGCTATAATCATGCCAAATAACCATTTATTACAAAAATAACAACAGCCCAGGCAACAGTTCCATGAACTTAAGAACCTTGATGGGTCAGAGTGAAAGTACATCTGCAGCATTTAATATCTCATGACCTGAGGTCATTGGAAAAGGTCTTTTTGGTTGGGCTTCATTTGGCAGAATAATTATATTTATCACTCATTTGAAGTGGGGGGAAATTGATTTGGTCTCATTTTGCAGAACAGAGTGTAACCTACTTGCACGCCACTCTGGTGCCAAATGTGACCCTCAGCCAAGGAAGAGTTGCATACTCCTATCTTACATCAGACACAAAGGAAAAAAGCATGATAAAAAGGGGTGAAAGTATATTTTGTAAATTAAATAACATAGTTTTCCATTATATGGATTTGGGCTTAAAGTGCTATGCACAGGATATGTGTGTGAATCTAAAAAGAACTCATTCAAGCAGCTTTTAAAGAGCTAACAGAATCCCAAAGGTATTGTTAATGGGACAGGAATTCACTATCTTGTAAAAAACAGTCTCCATTATGAGGTCTGCAACTCTTAAGATAGTAGTAATGTGCTAAAAAGACTGTTCTACTGCATGTTTATGACAATTTACTTTTAATTGTGTGAGAATTCTCTCTCCCACAAATAAACTTGCTTTGGGGATAGTTTTAGGCAATGCATAATGCATATCATATTGGCTGTACTGTAGGCCTTATTATAACAAGATTTTATGCACAGCAAATCAAAGGTCATCCATATCATGTCTAAGATCTCAGTAGTTTTCCACAGAGCTCCAGAGGGAACCATGAGAAGCAACATAACCAATTCATTTATGATTATGAGGTGAAACAAAGAACTTAACTTTCATATTCTATAAGAGAAAACTTATAACTGATATGTTTGCCTTGAAAACTATTCTACTTTAAGGGTATGGATGTGACCATTGTTAATATTTTTCTGCTTTTTATCTTAAAACTAGTACAGTAATTCTTAACTGTTCTAGTTAAGAACAGTTGAAATCATCATAATCTTTCTTCAGAGACAATCAGTATTGATTTGTAGTTGGATCTAGTTCAACACAGAGGCCTGGTTCACAATATGCTAAGAGATATTGTGGTTTATTTGGTTTTGGCTAGTGTATTATATGAACATAGTCTCCATGCTTTGAAAACCATAGCTTACAGCTTAGTGTGATGGGCGAAGCCAGCCAATTTTGATTCATTTAAAACAAGATTAAACAAACCATGATATGTGTGAATCAGATCATCTTCAGCCCATCTTCTAAAAAGCTACCAGCTTGACGGGGAAGTCCTCCTTGGCTGTTCCATGCCACCGTCTCTGCATATGAAGTTCTAGCAGTTGGAGAGAAACCAAACAGGGACTTATTTCCACATAGTTTCACCTTGGATAGATGGAAATAGACCAAACAGCATCCTGTTTTTAAGATGGATCAGAACACTCATGAATTATAGGAAAGCTAACATCCTTTGACTTTGCTTAAGGATTCATGCAGAATCAACAGCATTTCCATATACTCAGAGAGATGAACTGGAGTATAGCAGTGAACTCAGACATGGGCAGAATACTTCTATGTGCTGATTTTGTGGTACTTGCCAGGTACCATTTTTAGATTTTTTTCCCTGGAGTTAATGTTGCCCACTCAAGCTTGGAGACATTCTTGCTTGTAGAACATGATTTATGAAATGGCCAGCAATGAATTGGATATTGCTTTTCTTGGCCAGATAGTTGCATCCATTCTTTTGGTTCGAATGATGGCCTGCTAGTCTAGATGGTGACAATATGTGATCTTGAAATATGTAGTAACCCAGAGCCTTTATTATGACCAGGGGTCAAAACAATAAAAAAATAAATGGATTGATTTACTGAGGGAGTGATAGTAACCCAGAACCTTCTGCAGTATCAGAAGGACAACAGTGCTGCTGTGATGGTATGATGCAAGTTCTACCCTTTCATATGTGTGTGCTGTCACAATGCACGTACAAATGGAATGGAGCTTACATTGTGATGCTGTTTTTCATTTTCTCCCTTGATCCCCTTTGATATGAAGGTGCCTAAAAGTATTCTCTTTTTCTAGTTGGCATCCAAATGTTTGATTACTTGTTTTGGGCTTATAATATTTTACATTTCCCTTGAAGAGTTTACCCGTCAGTTGTAATTTGCAAAGGACTGCACTGAAGACAGTTTCTAAGCTGGATAAATGTTCTGCCCCAGACGGCACTGGAGCATTAACCTTGATTACTTTTGCCTTTTCTGATTGCTGTCAAGGCTGGTAAGATAAAAATTGTCCAGAAATGTTACCAATACGGCCAATTTGTGATTTCTCAATTTTTGCATGGAATTTTTTTTTAAAAAAACATAACAATATTAGCAGTTAGCGTGCTGCAAACAAGAGCAAATGAAAGGAAACTGATTAAAGGAAACAGTCAAAAACATAAAAATGTAAAATCAATGACTCAATAAACACACAGCAGCATTTAAAATCATTATGTGATGTATTATTGTCATGTTTGTATTTGATGTCGGTTTTGAGGCATAGTCCTCAAAGGTTGGCTTACCTAACCAACCAACCAACCAACCAAATAAATAAATAAACACACACACACACACACACACACACACACACTGAAAAACAGAGTATTAAGATTTGTGGTTCTAATTATGTTTAGGATCAAACTGAAGGGAAATTTATCATGCCAAAGAAAGATTATCCTTGTTTTAAACATAGTTCACAATGTATATAATTTTGAATATTTGTAACTGAATGCCAATACATAATTACATATATGGCAATTATGTGGCTCTTGGAGTTGACTACTGATGTTTTGCCTACCTTCCAATGAGTCTATTAGCTCACTGATTTTTAATATAAACCTCTTTAGAGCACTGTGGTTACACATCTGTGGGTAATTGTAAAGCTGGCACATTGCACTTAATATAGTATTTTTCCAAAATGGTAGATGTGTGTTGTTATGAGACATCCTTCCCCAGTCCAAATTGCGGTCCAAATTCTTCTGCCATGCTCCCATCATCCCATCCTTGGTCAGGGCTGAGGGTTTTCCTGCTGGTTTGTATTTGCCGCTTGGAGTTTAAAAATTATTTATACTTTGCAGATAAGGTAGACAGGGCTTCCTATTGAGAAAATAACATTTATTATTGCTTTGTTAAATTTATTTAGCCAGGCTGTTTGTAAAAACAGGGAAAACAAAATATCATAAAGAGCTCAGTAGAGAAGCTGCTGCTCCATCACCATCTTAGCTCTGCCTTGTTAAATTTATGTACCATTTTTTCTTAGATGAAGGTCTACCTTAAATTAATCTTCACAATAGCAAGCTTATGAGGTAGAGTGGGCTGAAAGAGAGTGACTGGCCCAAAGTCACCAGTGAGTCTCCATGTCTGACACTGGACTTGAACTTGGGTTTTCCTAGTCTTAGACTGTTATGGAATGGAATTATGAAGGCCAGGCTCAGGGAGATAAACATTTTCTTAGCTCGCCGGAGAAGCGTGGGAGATACAAGAGGATGAGATTGGCACCTCCCTGAGGAATTCACAATGTTGTGGCTTGCTGACTTGGGAAATGGGGTTTCAGTCTGGGAAGATTCTTGCTAGAGATTGTAGCTAATAAACATAACTGAACTGATTGTAGCTAATAAACATAGCTGAACCCCCAATCCCCCCCTTCCCCCCCCCTCGGATCTCTATAAATACCCACAAAAGGGCCACATCACCCTGGGCACAGAGAGAACTGCTCCTGTCTGTGCTCCTGCACTCTGAAGATGCTGGTCACAGGTGCTGGCAAAACATTAGGAAACAAAACCTCCAGAACACGGCCACACAGCCTGGAAGACCCACACCAGCCATAGCTGAACTGAATTTGCATTGTCTCTTGGAGTTCCTTGGGCTAGGCCTGACATAGACTGACACCTTAACCCAGTGATTCTCAACCTCAGCAACTTTAAGAAGCATGGACTGAAGTTGGTCCACACATCTTAAAGTTGCTGAGGTTGAGAAACACTGCCTTAACCACTATATCACATCAACTCTTTTAAGGGAACATTAATGGTAGGTTTTACTATAGCAGTAAGAACAGATATCTCTTGTAACCTGCCCAGTGATTTTATAACTCTGTGCCCAGTAATTTTATAATCCTAACCCTTTGTTTTGCAGTTGGAGATAGAGAGATATTTACTACTGTCTCTCCCCCCTCCCTCATCAGGCCTCTAACTGGAGATCCTAGAGGACTAGTAAGCATGGTTGGGAGGGGAAATTGCAAGTGATGTGATACTAGCCTGGTTCCTGGTTCCCCTCAACTGTTTTGAATTACTCCTCCTACAAAGCCCAGGGAGTTTGGGTAAGATTTAGGAGTTACAGAAATTGCAGTCCCAAATTTTTGAAAGGTGCTATGTAAGGTTAGCATCAGAACTACACCAGAATGTCTAACTACTAGCACTATACATACTCTTAAATGATGTATGTGCTTTGAAGACCTTGAAGTAAGCTATTGAAGAATATCAGTGTTCATACTGTATTTTTATTTTATAATGTTTTCACAGATGAACACTGATATTCTTCAGTAGATTACTTCAAGATCGTCAAAGCACAGATGAAACAAGAACATGTTTGAGCACCAAAAACAACCTTAGTCAACATCAAGACTCACTGACAATGTGCTCCTTCTCTTTTTATACTCTGCTGTGCAGGAAGCCATATAATCTGGAAGGCCTGCTCCTGTAAAGGGTATGAAACAGGCAGAAGTGATTCAGATGCATTCAGCACATTCTGTAATTATTTATTTGATCTGACATATTCCACAATTTGCTCATATGGCTAAAAAAATCCTACTTGTGAGTTTGGTTGCAAAGCAAGCTTTTACAGTGTTAGTTTATTCCATTGTTTGCTCATTGAAAGAATCTTAGAATTCTAATCAATTATATATCTGGAAAGTAGTTTGTTTTTACAAGATGGCAGTGGCAGCCAGACATTCTTACCTCTTTTCATTTTGAATTGTTTATTGTTCTCTATTGTGCCTCATACTATTTGCTTAATTGCAAAGGAGAGTGAAAAACTTTCTCTCCCTGACAACATGGGATTTGGAATGCTAATAAGTACTAGCAGCTTTATAAAATGGGAAAGAAAAAGAGACATAGACCAGGCCTGGTTCTCCAAATTATCTTAAACCATCTAAGCAACTGAAAATTAATGAATGATTAACAGCAAAGGACCATGTAAGTAAACTAAATGACTTAAGTGATTCTAATGCTTGGAATTTGCTAAGAGATTTAAGATATTGCAACAAGAACCTCTCTCTAATATGCATGATTATCTGCATTCCCCTTTATCTTCTTTAAATCAGGAATATTTCTGAAATGTTGATTTATGTATCTCTATGGATATTGGATTCTTTAAGGAACAAGTTGAAGAACAAGATAAACCCCTTCAAAAGGGAAAAATGCACCTTACAAGAACTGCATAAAAAGATTTTGTGGCTCAACAATGCCTTTTAACTGCTGGAACTGTGATGGTTACATCTGAGCAAATAGCAATAATCAGTAGGAAAGTAGATGAGCGAAAATATCTATTTGACAGTTTTGGTAAGCCACATAATGAAGACCTGAACTGGCCCCCCATGATAAAAATTCTAACACCCTGATTATTGACGAAAAGGCACTGAACTCTCTGATTAAAATCTAGCATATCCCAGAAGGGGATGGTAGGAATTTCTACATCTTCCAACCAAACCAAATTACATTAACATAATTTGTGTCAGGACAAACATGGGGAGAGGGCCATCTAAGGGTCTCATTTACTTTCTAAGCAACTTCTCAATTGCAGAATGTATTCAATTGATCTTAAGCAAATGGAGTGGTTGTCAAACTGGAAAGGTAAGAAAAGAGTTTTGCTAATGATTGTACATGGGCTATAACCCTACTGAGTTATGATGCAGAAGATATTACTGGCAACTTTTGATATCTTTCCAAAGTGTGTGTTCAAAGAAAAAAAATCAAGTGACTCTTCCAAGCAAAGGAAAATGCACCAGTTCTGAGCTCTAATTATAATCATTCAATGCTTCCTGAAATGTTAGGCATGGAGAGCCATCCAAGTACTCCCCGCTATCCATGACTGTGCTAGAACAGGAGCTAGATGCCCCCACTAGCAACAAAAGGGAATCATGCCCGGGCCCATTTGATCACAACTACTTAAATCCTTTGTCTTGATGCCAAGGAAGGAACAAGTGGACATTCTAGAAAAGGCTGAAGAACTCAGACAAGGTATCTATGCAATATGAAAGACAATTGAATCCCTGTATGATTATTCGCCACAGAAGGATAAAGAAAATACAGCTGGTCATATAAAATAACAGGCCATTTCCAGTCAATTAGAACCTGCATTTCCCTCATTAACCAAGATCTTAAACATAGCAGCAATAAGGAGATGCAAGATTACATTCAGCCCCAAAGCAAGGAACAGCAAAAAGAGATTTTTATGGGAAAAAATGTGATATAGAAAGGAGAATGGATTAATAAAAGAGAAATGAAATCAAGAGGTTTTGAAGAGGATCTTAATGATTTTATTTTAGCCCCACATCAGAGGAAACATGTCCTCTGGAGATCATTCCTGTGTTAAATTCTGTGTCAGATATAACATGAAAGTCTCAGGAGGCTGAAGTAGGAATGTACCAAGTAACATCGATCCCTAGGTATATAACACTCATCCTGGACAAGGGAGGTCCCCTTAAATCCAAGTCCCATCTGAGGATGACTGGCCATAGTCAGAAGATCATGGCTGACCTTTCTACAAATTGGAAGACTTGTCTAAAGAGTCCTCAACAAATTGTCCGAGTGTGTCACCAGAAAAGTTAAGAATTTCAAACCAAATTAAACTTTTACAGCAACAGCTATCCATGTTAACAGTGAGAGAATTGGAAAAAAAATATGAGCTATGCCAAACAAATAAACAAACAAACAAAAAAATTGAATTTGCAAATAAGCCAGGGAGATGGTTGGCATATAAATTAAGAAAGGTGAAAGAAAAGAAAATGATTACAAAACTTCAAGAGGGTGATATTGTAATAACAATGAGATTATACAAAATATATTTCATCAGTGTTACTCTAATTTATATAAAAGACAGGATCTCTCTCTGGAAAAAATAGATGACTACTTAAAAAAAACAAAATTTGCCAAAGCTTCCAGATAAGCAAAGACAGATTATGAATGGACCTATAACAATAATGGAAGTATCTGAAGCTATAAAAAATATTAAACAAAGACCAGATGGGCTTTTGAGATCATACTCTAAAAAAATTGAGGATGAAATTCTACAACTGCTCCAAACTTTGATGAACTTTATATTGGTGGAAGGTGGAATGCCAGAGTCTGGGAAGGAGGCCAATATAGTGCTATTACCTAAAGAAGGACAAGATTTGACTTTAAGTAAAAATTATTGACCAATATCATTATTGAATAATGACTATAAGCTGTTCACAATGATTTTAGCAGACAGATTGAAAGTTATATTGCAAGAATTTATTCATGAAGATCAGTGTGGATTTTTACCTAAAAGACAATTAAAAGATAATGTTACAATGGTGCTGGACATTATAGAATATTTGGAACAGCACAACGAAAACAAGCTGCATTAATTTTTTTGGATACAGAGAAAGCTTTTGACAATTTAAATTGGCCTTTTATGTTTAAAGTTTTGGAAGATATGAATTTTGGAGATAATTTTATAAAAAGAGTGAAATTGATTTATTCATCACAGAAAGCGCAAATTATTGTAAATGGCGAATTAACTAAATCATGTGCGATACAAAAGGGAACAAAACAAGGTTGCCCCTTGTTGTATATTTTAGTTTTGGAAGCTTTAAATAGAGATATAAGGAGAGATGAGAAGATAAGGGGCATAAAAATCAAGAAAGACAGATATAAATTGAGAGTCTTTGCAGAAGATTTGGTGTTGGTGCTGGAGGCCCCCTTGAAGGAGACTGAAGCTTTAATGAAAAAGTTGAAAGAATTTGGTGGCATGGCTGGTTTTAAAATTAATAAACAAAAGGCTAAAATGTTAATGAAAAATATGAGGATACAAGAACAAGAAGAACTGATGACTAAAATGGGTTTTATGGTGGAAAAAAAGATTAAATATTTGGGGGTGAATTTGACAAATAGTAATTGTAGGTTGTTTCAAAATAATTATGTTAAGACATGGAATGAAATTAAAAAAGATATGTTAAGATGGGAAAAATTACAATTGAAATAATAACTAAAAACAGATGGTTAACTTCTGGTGATGTATTGGAATTTTCTCTTTCATAATATTTTTATTAGAGTTTTACATAATTAAAAGCTAATAGATAATTAGAAAAGATATACAAACAAAAAAGAAGAAAGAGAAAAAGAAAGAGAAAAAGGAAAAGGAAAAAGGAAAAAGAAAGACATAAAAACTCCCCCCTCCCTTCAGACAGGTATAAGCATTTACAGCAGCTTAATACCTTCTCTGATATTACAGAAAAGAATTTCTTCTTCCCATTTCTCATCACTAAACAATAACCAAATTATTAAAAAAGATTTCATCTATCAGTCTTACACAGCAAAAGCAGTAAGAGTACCAATAATAATAGCCCATATTTTTTAAACTTAATTAAATCTAATTTACATTTTGACTTATAATTTTCTCTAATAAGTAAAACATAACAAAATTATCCCCATAAGCATAAAGAATACCACTAATAATAACATATATATTTTAAACTAGATCCAATAGGTTTCTTTTACATACTAACCCCTAACTTTCTCTAACAAATAGGAAATAAAAGAGTCATCCCTATATAAAAAAATCTTTACATCATCTTACAGTCCTGGTCAGAAAAAAGATTCCAGTAATACCAACCCTAAATCAAAATTTATACAATTTAATCCTGGTCAAATAAGTCCACTTTGAAAACCTTTCTCTTCTTTTTAAGAGGTTTGATCTTCAGTCGCTTCTTCACATAAAGGCCCACATAGTAATTTCTTATCATTTTCTCCCTGTTTTCAGAAGCAACTTCAGAGGTTTAACATTTCCCTTCTGTGGATCCAAAGTAAAATAACTCTCCAACTCACTGTTCTGATTTGTAATCTGGATGTCTCCTTTGATTATTAAAACATCAGCCAGCAAAGTTTGTATATCCATTACAACTTCTTTCTCCATGTCACTCTTGTAATCAAACATCTTTAAATCCGTTTTCAGATCCACAACATCTTTTTCCATATCTTCCATATTTCTTTTATATCTGGCATTTCTTTAAAGTTTATTTTAAACTCCCTTTTCAAATCATCCTCAGCTTCTGTTATATTTTCTTCTCTAACCTCTGTTAGATCCAATTTTAAAAATAAGTCCTGAACACACTGTTCCCAAACAGATTTAAATTCTTCTATAGTGAGACAATCTCAAGACAAACCCATTATGTTAGGATGTATCTTTTCCTTTTGCTCTCTGGTTCCCTCTAGTTAATTTTCAAAGCCCAGTCTTATCTTTTGTTTATTTTCAGAGCCCAAACTTTCCCAGAATATGTTTTCTGACAATTAAGTCCAAAATCATCTGCTATATTTTTATAAAATTTAGAGCAGTCCATAGGGGAAAAAAAAAAAATCAAATCTATCTGGCCTCTTAACTGTCTCCAGTCAACATTCTTAACTCCCTTTTGCTGTTTCCAAAAGTTAAGATTTTTCTTTTTAATCTTTAAACTTACTTAAATCTTCTTTCTTCCAGGATAGAAGGAAATTCTCCCAGCGTACAGCAACTTGCCTTTCAGAAGGTTTTTAACGTCCAAGTAAATCAGTAATAAGTAGCTTCCGATGGTACTTAAAAGAGGAAGTGAGAGCAAATCTAGTGTCCTTCTGAAGGCTCCAAGCCGCAACTTGGATTGAATGTTTCCTGCAACTCCCAGAGCGCTCCACCCACTGGAGATTGCTAAAATGCGATCTCTTCACAGGGAGCCTCTGTAAGGAGCATTTGTGGGTGATCCAGTCATCTCCATTGCCAGGAGAGGTTCCAAAGAGCTGGACCTTTTTCCAGCTTCTTTAAGCTGCTGTGGTCATCAGCTCTGTGAAAACAGAGCTGTCCTCAATCCACCATTACTCCCCTGGAAGTTCTGGTGCCATGTATTGGAATTTTCTCAAAGGGATTTTAAATTAGACAAAAGAGGAATTGATATCAGAAGGATACATTTTCTTATGTACAGTTACAAGAAAGATTTAAAATAGATAAAAGGACATGGTTTTGAAAATGGTAGGACTGAAATTGAATTATGTGCTAATGATTATCATGTTATTGCAAAGTTGTATAAACTTTTACTGAAACTAGAGATAGAAGATGAACAAGTTAAGGACTGTATGATAAAATGGGCTAAAAGTTTTGGCTACAATGTACAGATGGAACAGTGGGAAAATATGTGGCAGAAAAGACTGAAATTTACATTGTGTTATAACCTTAAAGAGAATTTTTATAAAATGATGTATCGTTGGTACTTGTCGCCAGAAAAATTATCTAAAATGTATGTAGGTACTTCAAATGTATGCTGGAAATGTGAACAAAAAGAAGGGACATTTTATCATCTCTGGTAGACTTGTAAAAAAGCAAAAAAAAGAACAACAACAAAACAAAAAAAATCCTGGAATGAGATAAATATCTGTATACAGAAGATTTTAAGATTAACATTCAGTCAAAACCAGAGACTTTCCTTTTGGGCTTGATGGATAAACAGCTGGAAAAAACTCATGGAACTTTGTTTTTATATATGATAACCGCAGCAAGGCTTCTATATGCAGAGAGGTGGAAAGATGAGATACTACCTACAATGGAAGAATGGATGGTGAAGTTGATGGAGTTGGCTGAGATGGTGAAATTAATTTGAGATAAGACATTGTGTAATTTTAATGCTAACTGGAAATCTTTTTTGGACTTTTTGCGGGAAATAGAAAAAATGAAATTATGTTGTATGGATTTAATGATTAGGAATAATATGGGTTAATAGAAATAATGGAAGTTATGTTTTAAATTTAGAGAGTTTGCTGTATATTGTTACTTATCTGTTGCAAGGAGGGTTGGAAGTCAATTCTTCTGTTGTTGTTGTTTCCCTTTTTTCCCTTTCTTTTCTGCACTTTTGATCATTACTATTTTTCCAATTTTCTTTTTCTTCTTCTTAGTCTTTCTCTCAATATTAGTTTTTGTTATTTTTACTGTTGCTTTAAAAAAAAATTAATAAAGTTACCATAAAAAAAAATTATCTGAGTGTTCCCATTAATTGACAATGAAAACATTTACAGGAGCTGACCATTCTTTTCTGGAACATTGTTGGCTGGTATTCTGAATGCACAGATAGATCTTTCATGAATTTATTGCTAAGTATAATATTCTGTTATAGGAGACATTGTCTACCAAGGACATAGAGCTTGACAATTATACTATACAATCTCTCAAAGCTACTAAAGCTAGATAGAGGGAAAAAACAAGTGGAGGATTATGTATTTGGTGTCAAGGTTAGATCACTGGTGACTAAATTGAAATTCTATATAGCCCATTTGCTATGGCTGTAAGTTTCCAATTTAGATTTTACATATTATAGTTATGAATATCTATCTTCCTCCTCAGCCATTACAAAAACAAGTGAAAGAAAAAGGCATGAATTAGAAATGTATGTAGCATCTTTAATAGGACAGCTGCCAAAGGCTCTGGTGATACTGGCTGGAGATTTTAATGTCAGGATTGGTACAAATGATTACTGTATGAACAATGTAACTCTTACCTTGTTTGGAATCCAGAGAGAGAATCCAGAGAAAGAATCCAGTCCCTTCTCTCAGAATCAGTCCCCAGTATAACTGTAGAGATACAGTTAATTTTGCAGAATGGTGCTTGACTCAATTGGTTAGTATCTTAGATTTTTTAATCTTGAATGGTATCTGGGAGAATAATATATATGGATATTATACTTTCTGGGAGTGAGTTTCCATGGAATGATAAATATTATCTTTAATTTCAGAGTTGGATTAGTGATCATTTGATTCTAAATGTACATTCGGTTTTAAATGGGCATAATATACTGTATATACTTTAAAATCCTATTGTACTGAATTGTCATCAGACCCTGAAATACATTTGTGTAAAATGGACTGAGAAGGTGGAAAGAACACTGAAATCTATATATAAATCTAGCAATGGATACAGTTTGTACAATTCTTTAATTAATTAATTAATTAATTAAAGTTCCCTGAAAGGATTCTTAACATATATTGTACTATTACTACATTTACTAATTTGTAAAATTAAATGGTGTCTAGGAAAAGAATATCCAAACTATGGCTTGATGAGGAATGTGCAAAAGTAAAGGACTTCTTAATTGAAAATTGCAATTAATATTAGAATAATGACTGCCCATTACTCATGAGCAGAAAAAAAAAAGTATAAAGCTTTTTTGAAAAAGAAAAAAAGGAAAGCTCAGAAAAATCATTGGAGAAAACTCAGCTAGTCTTCCCAATCTGATGTCCGTATTACATTCTGGAATATTGTATCTGGCCATATGAGAGATATTGCATCAAAATCACAGTTCCCATCTCTGCCTCCACATGGGAAGTTCCAACCTAAAGAGGCATAGAAGGACTTGCCAGACTGGCCATCTGTTACCCAAGCTGAAACTGCCAAGCTAATATTGCAACTGAAGAAGGGAAAACTCCAGGAAGGAACAGTATCCCATCTGAGCTGTGAAACTCAAATATTGACCCATTTTAGTGGTTTTGTTCATGGCCATAACCTTCGCACTAAAAAAATCCCACCAAATCCAGTGGAGTGGAAGGAACGGGAAAGCAGACTTGCTGAGGAGCAAGCTGGGTTTAGGATAGGGACATCAACCCAGGACTAGTGCTTGGTTTTATGACATCTCACTGAAAAATTCCTATCAGTCCCCACAGGAGCCTATCTATGGCATTCATTGACTTCAAAAAAGCTTTTGACTCTATTTATACATGCATTTCTAATTCATGCCTCTGTCGTAGCCCCTACGCTCTGGAACAGCATCCCCTGGAGATATGTATGGTTCCCATCCTTCAGGTGTTCTAGAGTCCTAGATCTAACTCTATTCCTAGGCCTGGGATTAGGGTGTCTGTGGTATTCTCCCAGATACCATTCAATTTTTTCCTCAATGTTATTTACATGGTTTTGTCTGGGCTGTTATGTTGCTTTTTAAATTAAGTATTCTTTTAAATATTGTAAGCTGCCCAGGATCTTTTTGGAGTTGGCAACCTTAAAATCCATCAAACAACCAAAACAGTTCAGGAACAAATTAGAGATGTCACCTTTGATAGACGTTTGCTAGCACTAATTAAAATGTTGCATGAAAATTCATTGATTATTTGCCATCAAGAAAACTGCAGGGACTTGTCCAGGCAGTCCCTAGGAGTAAACACTGAAAGGCATGCGTGCGCACGCGCACACACACACACAAAGCTTGTTATAATTCTTGGAAACCCTGATCAGTTTTCACTATCAACACAAATGCAGCTGGCCGGAATGTCAGACCAGGTCTTTCTGGTGACAGCATCCCAATTGTAGAAGTCTTTTCCAAGGAAGTTACTTTAACCCTTTGATTTAATTGGATATCCATCTGACTAAGCTGAACTATGCTAAGGCTTTATTTCTGCAAACCACTTGGGATGGGGGCTGTTTGTTTATTTATTCATTTGTTTTTCATTCCATTTATATGATCACCCTCTCCCCAAGGTGACTCCTATTTAAAAACAACTATATAATAGTAGAATATAGAAATATGGACCTTAACATAACATAAACAAAAAAGCAAATGAGAATGGCAACTGAGGAAAAATCCATTCATAATAAATAATACTGCACAGGCTCAACTAACCTCCCAACCCCATAACTGGGAGAATAGCCAGATCTTGAAGTCTTTCCAAAAAAACCCCAGAATCAGTTTTTAAGGGCTGAAAGACATGAAACTTCAGACAAATCTGTAATGTGGGATTAATTCAGTTTCCTGTGACTGCTTTATGGTCTTGTTTTGGTTCTGTCCTCTTCTCTAAGCATTGCTGGATTTTGAATGGAGTTCCTGCTTATTCTGTTTGTTCTAATGTATATTTACATGTGAATGTTGTTAATATTTTCTTCATGAAGTCTGCCTCCCACCCATTCTTTCTGCTGAGTAGTGCTTCAACAATCTTTGTAGTTTGCTAGCAATTGTGGCTTATGAACAGCTAATGAAGAATGCTTGACTCTCTTGAGCCTATTTTTATTCAGCAATACTAGAAGGACATTTGATCACTTATCTCAGTAATGCCTGCATGACCTCTTCACCATTGTCCTGCTTATGCGAATTCCTTTTTGCACTATGACCTTTATATTAGTCATTCTGCAAAGTCACTCTCAGCAAGTTATATTGTACAGGTGACCTTTGGCTCTTATTATTTAGAACTGTTACTACAACATCATTTTTGGGGGTATCAAAGTGCTGTGGTAGAAACAAGAAAGAAAAATAGGTACAAGAATAGCAGCCTAGTCTTATCTGCTGCTTTAACTTGTATGGCAGAAACAGCAATGCACTACTACAAGGTCATCTTTCACGATGATGTGACTCCAGCCTCATGTTTAAATGACTTTTAGGTCCCTAAAGATTGCTTGGAAAATGTTCCAGCTTGTCTTTAGATTTTTGGTCTGGTCATTGGAACAGACAGGCAATATATACATCTATAAAGAAAGAAATAATCTTCCTACGTTTACCTACAACTGATAGTTCTTTCATTCACATTGCTACTGCACATATCAGGATCAAATTGGTTTGGGAAGAAATAAAGATAAGGAGGGATAGCTTAGAAAACAGCTTTCTAATTCAATCCCCAAGATGGATGAAAGGCAAGAACCAGTCACCCACTGACATCTGTATAATTCAACTTTCTCAACCTGGTGCCCTGCAGATGTGTGGACTTTCAGAATTCCCCAACCCACAAATCCATCGATGAGAATCTAGGAGTTCAAGTTTGTGCATTTGGATGACACCTAGCTTGGAGAATGCTAAAATAATTTATGGCTGGTGTGGCAGACTGGTCAAGTGTGCATAGGATTTTAAGTATCCCAAAAATGTACTGGAATTTCTCAGGAACAAATTGCATCTTAATGCCAATTTATGTGAATGCCTCTGGCATAAGTGACGACCCCATGGATCTTTTATCTTTAGCCAATCAGTGTAACTGTGATCACCATCGTTCTGGCTGTCTCTTATGCACAGTTGTTCTCCCTTCCCTGTCTTTAAACCACCTCTTTAGCAGTAGAAGAACTGATACAAATTAATTTGAGTGCTTAATGAGCCTTTCATGGTGAATTTGATGTAATTGCAGATTTGGGGGGAAAAAAGGAAGAAAATGAAAATGCTTTCATTTGTACTATTTCAGGATAAAGCAAGAATGGGATGTTATGCTAGAGTGCAGAAGAAAAGGCATTCCACAGACTGTATATTTGAATAATGGTTTCATAGATACTAACAAAATTTTGGACAAAATTGAAAAGAACTCACCACTGATTAAGAAGATTGCCTTGTTGAATGAGAAAGAAAGAAGCAAATTTATTTTTCAACTTTCAGGGGAACACTGGACAGTAAGTATATTATTTGAGTTACAATTTGCTTATTATTTGCTTATGTCCATTGAATTGGACAGATTTAAGTTTGCCTGAACCTTGCTAGTCATTAGTTTTGTCTCCACTCCCTTTCTTTCTTTGTATAAATGACAACGCATGTGTTTTATTTTAGTAGGTGCATGTCAGAATATTGGAGGGGGGGGGGACACTTGATTTTTCTGCATTAATTTTTTTCCCCATGTGACATGGCCCAAACTAGTCTCTTCTAGTTTGTCACCTTTTAGTTGGATTCAAATTGTGATTTGCAAGAAGGTTGTCCATGTTGGCAAGGAATTCTGGGAAAAGAGTAGTAGGTCATCAGATCTGGAAAAGACTGGCAGAGCAGCAATACTCCAAGTTCTTCTGATATTGAGATTAAAAAAAAAAATCTTTCCAGATATCAACACTGCATGATACTCCAACTCCTTAATATTTTCCATTTTATTTTTAGCAACCCAGCAGCCATTGCAATGTGATTTCTTCTTATATCAGTGATGCCACCAAGGAAAGAGAAAGGTTGATACCATGGCTTCTTCTTGCACCAGACTGACATTACAAGAAACTGGATCACACTGTACTGTATTTCTAATAATTGCTCGCTAGCTTAAAAGTAGCAATGTTGCAATGGTTCCTTTGTTGCTAAAAGTAATGTGTGTGACATTTCACACATTTGACATGCCATCTGACATTTTAGAACAGCAGCAGGGTCCTAGCAGCTGTTAATACCTCCTCTAGTCCCTATACATTTTCTTTTCTTTCTGGTCAAGCACTCTAAGCAGGGCCAGGCAGCTGGATCTCTTGTAGTGTTCCCAGCATGGCATCCTTTGGGGTAAGTGGGAGGCATTGTGGGATACTAAAATTTATCCCTGATAAGTAGGCTTGATGTGCTTTTCATTGGCCATTGGGTTACATGATGTTTGGACACTCTACAAGTTTGTGAATGGTTGCCTCATTGACAGTGGAGAGCAACTGATTAGCTTCCTCTTGGTGTCTGTGCATTGAAGGTTACTAAAGAACATGGGGAGGCTGAAAAGCAGAGCCAAAAGGAAGTCTGTTTCAATTCCTATCACAAATAAACCTAGATCAAGGTTTAAATGCCAAGAACTAAAATGATTGATTGTTTGACTAATTGAATGATAGGCCTACATCCTGACAAATTATATTTATTTCTATGGCAGTAAGCAAGAATCTGGAAAGACATTTAAAATAATGTTTCTAATAACCTCTACATGGATTTCCTTTCCTTTCCTTTCCTTTCCTTTCCTTTCCTTTCCTTTCCTTTCCTTTCCTTTCCTTTCCTTTCCTTTCCTTTCCTTTCCTTTCCTTTCCTTTCCTTTCCTTCCCTTCCCTTCCCTTCCCTTCCCTTCCCTTCCCTTCCCTTCCCTTCCCTCCCCCCTCCCTCCCTCCCTCCCTCCCTCCCTCCCTCCCTTCCTTCCTTCCTTCCTTCCTTCCTTCCTTCCTTCCTTCCTTCCTTCCTTCCTTCCTTCCTTCCTTCCTTCCTTCCTTCCTTCCTTCTTGTTATTTACATTACAAATATTAAGGATTTGTTGCTTGGTTTTGTTTTGTTTTTTCCACACTCTGAGGGAATATGTCTGCAAATCCATTTCAATTCATTTTATCAAATTAACTGGAAAAAAGGGACCTAGGCAAGCCCACTAACAAGGGATTAGTTTCAATTTTGGGGATATAACACAAACTGATATTGTAAGATCATACCTCCATATCTTTTAGCTCTACTTCCTTAATGTATTTTCAAAAATTACTGTTAACTTAAATGCTTATCAGGTTAAAGTGAAACTGTTAGTAGAATGGAACTGGATATAGCAATTTATGTTGAAATATTCCAATAGCAAAAGACATGAGCATATTCATACACTAAAAAAAAAGACGACTTGTGGTTATAATTTCTTTAAAATATATAATCAATTCTGTAAGGTGAAAGCAATCTTGTAAGTCTGTCTTTTAAGTTTTTCAGGATAAATTCCTCAGAACAGTTCACCAGTAAGCTGAGATCTCTCACAATGTACTGAATTTCCTTGCTAAAAATGGAAGTTGATTATACAGAACAGAGGACATCTATAATTTGATTTTAAATTTCTTTTAAAAACAAGATCCAGGGTTCATATTGGATTGGAGGGGCAATATTTGTCTTATACTGTTTTTCCTGATATAAATTCCCTCTCCCAGCTGCTATGTGCCCATTTAAGGAAAATGTATACCTATTTGCTTGCTTTCATTGCAGGAAACATCAGATCTGTGCTGGAGGAAATCCTGCACCCAAAATGTTTAACCCTTCCCCTTTTGTTAATGGTCATACTGATTCTTCTTAAAGGAACATGGAGATGGGACAGCTCTCCAATTACAGATCTCCAACATCTCTAATGTGCCTCTAATTTCACTTTTGAATAATTGCACTGAAAATACATGACAGAGTGAATTAGGCCATCATTAATGTGTTAAAAGGAAGAGCAATGTTTCATGCACTGAAATGTCATTCATAGCCAATGACCATGGTTAAGTTCAAACAGCTTTGTGAGGGACTGAAAGGTAGAAAAGCTGCTGTTGTGAAAGGTTCCTTAATGTCGCAAATTTTCTCTTCTTAGGAATTCCCTGATTCGCTGAAGGAGAAAACATACTTAAAAGAATGGCACATAAGCAATACTAAGATCTCAAGCATTCCAAGTTACATTGCCTTGTTTCAGGAACTGAGAATTCTTGAATTATCCAGTAACCAGATTACAGATCTCCCCGTTGAAATTGGTAGGTGTCTTTTTTTCTCATATAGTTACATCTGTTCAATTTATCACATTCAGTAAGGAATATTAAAAAAAATAACCCATATGTATGTTGCATAAACACATATATTCACATAGGGTAAGACAACCTTCACCATCCTGGCATCTTGCATATGTGGAGGCTACAACTCCCAGAGTTCCCAGCCCCTAGGATTTTTGTATGGGTATGAGCCTGGGGGAAGGACTGAATGGGAGCGTTATGATTCACAAGAGGGGAGCAAGGTTGATGCTTCTGCATTACACCTATGTACTCTTTTATAATTGATCCATCAGGGCAGGGGGTGGGAGCCTGTAACTGAGATTTACTGAAATGATAAATCCTTCAGGCTTCTTCTGAAATAGATATGGCACTCTTCCTCATGGCTAAATTAAAGTGCCAACTCTCTGTGACTGAACTGGCAGAAAACTATACTGGTATAACAATTGATGAGTTGATCCCTATCCTGCCCAGGCAAGATGTTGGCAAATGATGCTGTTCTTATTTACCGTGGACAGGGCACATTAAGAAAAGTAATTGGTAGATTATCCCAGCTTTCTTTTCTTCCCTTCCCACCAAATTTCATCTGCTGAGAGGAAAATATCTACCAACAGAGAACCAGAGAGGTGGCCTTGAAGCAAATATTTGGAAACCATTATGTAACCAAAAGGGAGAGAAGCATTCCTTAAGTCCTGGGAAGGGAGGCTGTATGTATGTATGTATGTATGTATGTATGTATGTATGTATGTATGTATGTATGGATTATCCCACCTTTTTAAATATATAACTCAAGGTGGTGAACATACTTGATAGTCCTGCCTCCTGTTTTCCCCACAACAACCTTGTGAGATAGGTTGGGCTGAGAGAGAGTCACCCAGCCAGCTTTCATGTCTAAGGCAGACCTAGAACTCACAGCCTCCTCTTTTTAACCCCATGCCTTAATCATTATACTACACTGGCTCTCTTAGTATTAAGATTATATCTATCTATCTATCTGTCTGTCTGTCTGTCTGTCTGTCTCCCTCCCTCCCTCTAATCTCGGTATTAAGAAGAGACACAGGTTAGCCCCTCCCTGACTCACTGGGGTATAAGAGTGAGGGGAGGAAAAGCACAATCAGACTTGCAAGATTCTGTTGTTATAGCCTATCTTGATAAAGTATAGATCTACTCTTCCTGTGGAGTTGATTTTGGGGTCTGGTCTGCCTCATGGAACTGACCCTCCCCTTAAAGTAGGCTAGAGCTGAGTGAGGAAGTGAGTTTTGGTAGATAGCTAGCCCAGCTGGTTTAAGCATCAGTCAAAGCTTTTATTGGTTTTGGGGAACTGTGGAGCCACTGCTGGTCAGCTGGTGGTCAAGCAGATCCAGATCTCTGAGCCAGGGATTGACTTAGAGACCTGGAAGTTATAGGGGGAGAACTCAGTTTGAAGGAACCAGACATTCTTGTACTGTGAAGCAGAATGGTTCTTGAAGAGGGTGCCAAAAGTGATTTGAAGGCAAAGGGAATGCCTACATCAGCCTAACATGGCTGAGATAATGTCATCTTCTGAGGGTCACCTTATTATGAAGCACATCAGATACAGATTCAGCAGCCTGCCATAGTGCTTAAAAGGGAAACTCTACTTCAGCATTAGAATAAATATGGACAACTTTAAGCCCCCTCATATGTGGGCTGGGGATGAGAGGAAGGCAACATCATGAATGAGGACACAGCAGAAAAGAGAGGCTGCTATGAGATGTTCATTCTATGATTTGTGCAAGTGAAGAAATACCCATAATTATACTAGTTAACATAGGACACATAATTGAGAAGTCAGTGAGAGAAATACTTCTGTCTGTGAGATGCACTTTCAAGAATTACCAATTCTTGAAATTTTTTGTATGGGGAGGAAATAGGAAAAAAAGATTCTAACATCAAGGACATTAATCTAGACCTAGTAGGAATCAGGAGATGCCATCAGGATTTAAAGACCCAAAATACAGGTGAGTAAAACATCATGTTGCATATGCATCTCTCTTTCTGAATGCTCACATACACACCCTTTCTGCTATGAATAACTTGAATAACTTCAATTAGTAAAATTGGGGAACACATTTTTAGGGGTTGAAGCATCTTGGATTAAACAAAAACTCTCTAAAAATATAAAGGAGCAAGTAGTC